>NW_009918227.1:2674-4621 GCF_000696875.1 Nestor notabilis | reverse complement strand
CGGGCCAGGCTCCCATCGCTCTGCGGTAACAGTTGTCACTGAGCAGCTTTTTAGCTCGATTCTGTAGCGGGCAGGTTGCTGGGGCTCGAGTCTGTGCCCCCAGAGCTTAGAGTGAGCCCAGGGGAGCGGATGGGGGCAACGCAGGCGGGTGAAGCCTGGTCCTGGTGGCTTTGGTGAGAGGGAGGCCGGGGGGATGCTCCTCGTCCCCATTACCCTGCGCTTTTTGGGATGAGCAGCATCAGCACCACCAGCCACCCCCCTGCCCCAGTGAGCTGCTGTCGGGGACCTGCATTATTTAGCTGCTCAGTAACATTTGCTGGGATCTGGTGTTTAACAACTGTGGCTCCCATCTTTCTTCCCTTAATCCCCTCAGCCGTGTGGCTGTGGCCATGTTAAATATTCATCAGGGCAGTTTGTGTGCTCAGTGCTAAGGCTGCAATTTGCTTCTAATTAAACATTTAGAAGACACTGCTCAAGGTTTAGGCAGGATTGGCCCCATTCTCCTTAAGGGGAGACCTTAGAGCAGCTCCAGTGCCTAAAGGGGCTCCAGGAAACCTGGAGAGCGGCTTTGGACAAGGGATGGAGGGACAGGACAAGGGGGAATGGCTTTAACCTGCCAGAGGGGAGACTGAGATGAGCTCTGAGGCAGAAGCTCTTCCCTGTGAGGGTGCTGAGGCGCTGGCACAGGGTGCCCAGAGAAGCTGTGGCTGCCCCATCCCTGGCAGTGTTCAAGGCCAGGTTGGACACAGGGGCTTGGAGCAGTCTGGTCTGCTGTGGGAGCAGAGCCCGGATGGGAGCAGGATGCTCCCACGTCCTCACTCACGGTAGGGTCAGACCCCAAACACCCCAAAGTGCCCCCTGGTGCACACTGGGTTCTGAATCAATGATTGAAGCCTGCCCAGCAGCGAGCACCCACCTCACAGCACCCGCAGCACCCATGGTCCGTTGGCATCGCTGATGTCTCCTGTGCTGCTGCGTGTCCCCAGGTCCTCGCTCCTCCAGAGGCCCCGGTGCTGTGGGACAGACCCAACCCACAGCCTCATCCACAACAGCATCACCTGCAAACAGGGACCACTCCACCGAGATCGGTGCTTTTCTAGCCTCAGCCAGCTCCAAACTAACCCTGTGCCACCACCTCTCCTGCCCGGCTGCTTCCCATCAGCCTGAATTTAGCCTCAATTACCCACTTGAATGCAGCTGAATCCCTTTCCTTGGGCAGGAGCTGCTCCAGCTCCAAAAGGCTGGAGGAAGCCATGGGAAATCAGTGCGTTACAATCACTTCTCCTCTGTGCCTTCACCTCTTCTTCCTTCCCTTGGTGAATTCTGGACGGAAAGGCTGAAGAAGTGCTTGTCTCCTGACCCCAGTCTGTGCCTGGGAGGCGAAAAGGGACTTATGAAGACCGTAAGCCACCAAGCAGCTCCGTGCCTCAGTTTCCCCACCTGTAGATCAGCACTTGGGGTGGGAGGGGGTGAAGTGTGAAGCGTTGGGAAGGAGGCTGCTTGTCCTGGAGGCTGACAGGGAGATTTTCCTAAAGGTTTTGAAAGCTGCTTCATCCGAATGGCATCATTCACATGGAGCACCCCACCGGCACTGCCCAAGGGGTGGTTTGGTTTAAATCATCCCTAAGGAAGTGCTGGCGAGGAGAGGCCAGCTTTGCTTCCTTAATGCACTAATCAATAGGTGCCCATCATGCTCCTCTGGAGCAGGCAGGGAGGCAGGCAGTGATGGGCGCCGAGGACTGGGCATCTCCACCATGGGGCCCTCAGCAGGTCCAAGGGCTCCGTGAAAGAAGGACACAGTGATGGAGCCACTCCAAAAATCACTTTTATTAGGTGCTTAAAATAGAGCCTGGCGCACAACGTTCTCGCTTGGCTTTGCTGGGAGAAGCTCAGTTGCATACGAGATCCACGATGCTGCTTGCACTGAGGAGGAGGGGGAGAGGGGCA
>NW_009918227.1:624-2451 GCF_000696875.1 Nestor notabilis | reverse complement strand
AAGGAGCTGCCCCTGCTCCCCCCCCAGCACCCCTGCGCTTGCTGGTGTTGGGTCTGTTGGGCTTGAGCAGTCTGGGAGCTCCTTCACCAGAGCTGCAGCCCTGCACGGGACGGACACTGCTGCTCCCTGCGGCCGCTGAAGCTGCTTCAGTGGTGAATCCCCTCTGCCTAAACCCCACCATCTTCTAGCCCGAGCCGCCTTTGGGGGGCAGGGGACAGAGCTCTCTCCAAGAGCATCCCGGGGCAGACACTGCTTCCCCCCTTCCCGGAGCATCTCTGGTTCCTGCCACGTCCTTGCTCTGGGCTGGGAGATGAGACCCTCCCACCCTGGGAGCTCAAAGCCCCTCTCCAGGTCTCCTGGAGCCCCTTTAGGCCCTGGAGCTGCTCTAAGGTGTCCCCTTCAGGAGCCTTCTCTTCTCCAGCTGCCCCAGCCCAGCTCTCTCAGCCTGGCTCCAGAGCAGAGCTGCTCCAGCCCTCGCAGCAGCTCCGGGGCCTCCTCTGGCCTCGCTCCAGCAGCTCCACGTGCTCCATCCTGGCTTGGGCAGGGGGACAGGGAATGGTTTATGGCACGTTTCCTCCAGCGCGGTGCTGAGGAAAAGCTGCTTTAATGATAAACAACCACCATAAATAGTGAATGAGGCACCTCTGGCGCTCCCAAGTGATGTCCTCGCAGGGAGGGAGGGGACTGGAGCGGGTCACAGCAAAACCCCTGTTCTGGGGTGCTGGGGTGGGAGGCTGTGCTTTGCCACCCCTCTCCCATGGGGAGCCTGGACCAGGGCGCCCACTGGGAGTGGAGTCCTGCTCTGGGGGTGCCTCTCTCTGGACATTGACGGAGCCCCCGGCTCGGTCCTCGCTTTGTTGGGGAGCTGGAGATGCTTTCAGCGGGGAGCGGGATGGGGAAGCGGATGCAGGCGCTACCCAGGGCTCAGCCCACGCGCTGCAGGGACCAGCAGGATTAAACCAGGGATGTGTTGACACCAGACAACTTCTGCAGCAACTATTTCCTCATGCTCCAGCACGGATTCAGCTGAACCACAGGGAAGGGATCCTGCATCCAAGTTCCCTGCTGTACAAAGGGCAGAGAAGGGCTGCGTCAGGCCCGGCGCCTGCAAACACCGAGGGCTGCGCACCAGAGCAGGAAACGACCCTAATGCAGCAAAGGGTTTAATCCTGCACTTCACTTCCAGCTTGTGCCCAGGCCCTGGAGATCTGCTGGGTTCTCAACACAGGCTCAAGTGCTTTGGTGCTGCTGAACAAGGACCAGGGAGAGCTGTTGCCCATTGAATTAACTACGTGGCCATGGCACAGGAGCCATTCCACTGCCTGGCTGAGCACGGAGCTCATCCAGCGGGACCCGGTTGCCTCGGCTGGAAGATGAATGGGAAAGTCAAAGAGCTTTTTGCTGTGTTGAGGTTCTCTGGACCCTTCAAAGCCGCAGCAATTGCGCTGCCGGGACCGGCTTCACCCCAGGGCACCACGTCTGCGTGGAGACACCAACTCCCGGGGTGCCTTCACCCCGTCTCCCCCCAGGAGTGGGTCTTCCTGCTCTTTCCCACGGGAGGACCCCCGAGCGAGGTGCTGTGTGTGCTCTGTGCCAACACCACAGCTTGCGCCAGGCTCTCGTGTGTTGGTGAAGGCACGTTTTGTTTGGGGTTGACTGAAACCCAGCCCCGAGTCCTTCCCTCTAACAAGCAGGGATCAGGGGTGGGCCCAAGCAAGGGGATGGCTCGTTCACACGAGCCAGGGAGGGGAACGTCGCTGCAGCATCAGGTTGGGCTTTGCTGCATCCCTTGGTTTGGCGCATCCCAGGGACACTGGTGCATCCTCC
>NW_009918227.1:0-317 GCF_000696875.1 Nestor notabilis | reverse complement strand
CCTCTCCCTCCCGCTTCCCTCCAGCCAACAACGACAGGGCAGCAGGAAGGTGCCGGGGTGGGGTCTGTGGCCCATTATCTCGGTGCTCAAAAACCAACCCAAAAAAGGAATAAAAAGAGAGATGTATCCCAAAGGAAAAGGCCTTTTTGTATTTCCGACCCAGGGAGTGTCCAGCGGAGGAGCTGACAGTGTTGGGGTGTCTCGTGGAGCCAGGGGGACATGGGGGTGATCTGCTGATCATCTATATGGCTCTTCAACCGCTCAGGGCATCGTCCCCTTGGGCCCTGCTGAGCCCTCCCGGCTGCTCCGGAGCCGTG
>NW_009918226.1:395-620 GCF_000696875.1 Nestor notabilis | reverse complement strand
TAGCCGCTCGGAGGGGGAACTCCCGCATTTCTCATGCACCATCCACCAGCTATTCTCAGCGCCTAAAATAATTAGATAGGTATGCCGGGAGCACTCGAGCATCTGCTTGCAGCATCTGTTTGTGTTCATAACTTTCCATGCACCAGCTGCTTCCCACTCCCCCCACCCCCCACACTCCCCGGGATATTTTATCCCGGGGAAGGGCTGGGAGTTCGCATGACAGGA
>NW_009918226.1:0-213 GCF_000696875.1 Nestor notabilis | reverse complement strand
ATTTTTTTTATTTTTAATCGCCCGGGCAAATGAAACCGGGAAGAAATTAAAGCCCCGTGCAGCTGGGGAGCCGGTGAGGAGGCTCTATGTATTGTTTCCACTTTGTTCATGACAGTGAAAGGAAAAAATACTGATAAGGAATGGCAGATTTATTGGCGGGGGTTCAATGACTGCTGTGTCATCTTTCCGGGGACAGGACAACGGAGACCCCTC
>NW_009918225.1:2065-3400 GCF_000696875.1 Nestor notabilis | reverse complement strand
GAACGGGGAATGCGTGTCTTCTCCCGATCCCTTCCCGCGCCACCGCCACCCCCCGCCGTGTCCGAGCTGTGTTTGAGAAGTGTTATTTCAGACCTGGCTGGCACACACGTGTGAAGAGTTTGTCCCGGCCTCTGCCTGGTGGAAGCAACACCGGGGCCGTGCCCTCCTCCCACCGGCTCTCCCGTAGCTCTCTCACGTCTCCTCCTGCCCCGGCACCGCAGCCCAGCACAGGGCACTGCCCCAGTGCCATGATGGTCCCTAAGGGACATGGGACGTGTGCAAGGGAGGCACGGAGACGTGTTGCATATGCATGGGAGTGAGGTGATGTGTGCACGCGTGACCGTGTGTGCACGTGACGTGGGCGCTCGTGTGACAGTGTGTGCGCATGGAGAATCGTGTGCACATGTGAGTTGGGTGTACGGGTGTGTGTTGGTGTGACAGGCAGCACACATAACCATGTGCTCGTGTGGCAGTGCACATGCATCTGCACGCGTGGCAGTCTGCACATGCGACATTTTGTGGACACATATGACCGAGCACACACTGCATACTTATGACACCGGTTTTGCACATGTGCGACAACGTGTGTACACATTCCACACATGGGACACTGCTGACATGTGACAGACACACGACAGCCTGCACACATGACACCGTGTGTGCTCACATGGCTGAGCCTGCATGTGTCTGCCAGGCTGTGGGGGTGTGACAGCACAACTGTGTGTGAATGTGCACGTGCGTGTGCATGAGCAGTGGAGGGCCTGTACATGGAGTCTCTGTGTGAGTGTGCATGTGGGGCGTCCTATGTTCAGCACCCACGCTGTGTGTCCAGTGTGTGCCCCTCATTTCCTCCCCAGTGTGTGAGTGAGGGCTCAGGGTGAGGACACAGAGGTGGGTGTGCATGCGTGTATGTGTATGTGTGTGTGTGTGTATGTGTGTGAACATGACACATGCCCCGTTGGCGCAGCAGCCCTGACCCCGAAGTCCCCCCCACGGTGCTGTTCCGGAGGCAGCCAGCAGGAGCACTGTGCTGGGGGAGCAACCAGTGGGGGGCGCTGCTTTGAGGGAACAACCAGTGAGAGGCGCTGTTTTGGGGGGGGTGTAACCAGAAGGGGGCCCTGTACCCCACCCGGAGAGGAAGGCGCACAGGAGAACTGCCCGGGGGGACAGGCTCCGGTTCCCCGCGCAGAGCGGGGTGCTCCTGCTGCCGTCCCTTCCTGGTGGATCCCACCGTCCTCCCAGTTGCTGATCCCACAGAAACCAGCATCAAAACCGAGGCGGGAAGGCAGCCTGCGGGATCCGCAGCCCTGTCCTGCTCCTCGGTGCCGCGGGGAC
>NW_009918225.1:0-1948 GCF_000696875.1 Nestor notabilis | reverse complement strand
CCTCTCCGCCTGCGAGGGCCTGATCCTGCCCCCCGAAAGCCTGCTGCAGGCGTTGCTGCCGGCTCCTTCACTCGTCTTCCACCCACTTTTTATTCCATTCCCCCTTCCAGGTTTATCTCGTCCCGGCAATGACAGCCCTGTCTCTTTTGCCTCCTAGGGCACAGGAGACTTTCGCAGCTCTTCCTGGCTGTTCGCATCACCAAACCTTTAAGCTGGATGCGACCAAAACATCTACACTCCCACAGGGCTTGTATTTCCCCCGTATTTCTTCCCCCTGTAGCCCTTGGAGAGAAATCAACCCAAGCAGCAGCAGGGCACTGCTCACCCAGTGCCTGGTGCCATCCTCAGCCTCTGCTTTTACATGCATGTGCTCCCAGCGCTTGTTGTGTCCTGTCTCCTTTATCCCACAGTGCTCTTGCTGGGTGACAAGCAGGGCTGGTGACCCATGCCTTCATCAGCAGAGGGGCTAAAAAGCCAGGGCAGAGGACACGGTGTGTGCACTGATGCCACCCTGCCCTGGGTGGCTGCCCCACAAGCTGCCCATGGTGAGCAGTGCTCTGATCACAGCCCCCATCCCCTCCCCAGTGCCTTCCAGCCACTAGCATCAAGGCACTTTGCTTGCATCAAATATTCAGTTCTGTTCTCCATCCTCTCCCTGTGAAGGAGTTCAGCATCGCAATGAACCCACTGGCCTGCCTGTGCCCTGCTTTGGTGGGATGTGCCTGGGCAGATGCTGCATGTCAGCCTCCTGCAGAAGTCGCTGGGAGCAGAGGAGAGCCACATCCCCCAGCATGCAGCCAAGTGATGGCCCTGGGGACCAGGGTCATCTTCCCCCCTGCCAGTTGCTCTCCCGTGAATGCACTTGATGCAACACGGGGTCCAGCCCTCCCTACATCTCTCTCCCAGGTTTGGCTCTGGCCAGGAGATGCTCCCTCTTCCCTACCCTCCTTCCCCTCTATCCCTCAAGTACCAGCTGGCCCATTCACTGAGAGTCATTGGCTGTTGAGCTCATATTAATAACCACCGGGCCCCAAACAAGGTCACACAGTGGGGAGGGTATTCCCTGCGTGCCGCAGTGGGAGCAGGCTGGGTGGTAGGTGGCTGTCCCCCTGCTGAGATCCAATGGGATGGCCAGCAGGCGCTGGGACCAGAGCTAATGGGGGTCTGCAAGGAAAGAAATATTATTTGGGGGATACCAGCTCTGAGTACTAGACAAGTGCTGAGGCTTGAGGTCTCTTCTCTGGGGCAGAGTAGCAGCAAACTCTGACCCAGAACCAAGGCTGGAGAGAGAAACAGGAAGAGAGTGCCCATGGATGGAGGGAGATGGGGTGTGAGCACCCCCAGCCTTGGGAGCCCAAGCTAACACCGCAGGCTGAGAGGGAGGGACGCTGGCCAAGAGCCACAATCCTGATATCCACCAGTGCAACTGGGAGCCCAGGGCATCAGTGCTGAGCACAGATGGAGGGAGGGTGGTGGGAAGCAGCAGCTGTTGCAGTGGGACAGGGACCAGGTTCTGCTGTCTGGGTGGACAGTGGGGCCAAGGGCAACAGCAGCAGCAGGGGTGTCCTTCAGGAAGAAATAACTTACAGCTGGAGGAAAAGGAGTGAATTGTGGTTGAGGAGAGGCTGGAAAGCACCGTAACAGATCCTACCACCATGGCTGTCTTTAAAGCCCTGGCAGAAAGCACCAGCTTAAGGGGCTCCTTTTCTTTTTGCCTTCAGGTCCATTTTCAAGCTTCCCTCTGTGACCCCAAAGACCAGGAATGTGCCATGTGTTGCCAAAATGGGATCCCAAATCCTGCTCATGGGCCCAAATCACACAGGGGACCAGGACACCAGGTCATGGGAACGTCCAGACGGGGTGCACCCCATGAGCCTGCTTAATGCAAAACATAAGTTCCCCATTTGCAGCAAGGAGGAGAAACACCCAGGGCAACACCATGCGGGGG
>NW_009918224.1:0-10557 GCF_000696875.1 Nestor notabilis | reverse complement strand
GATGCGGGGTCGGGCAGTAGGCACCGTGTCTGTGGTTTGGGGCACGCTGTGCAGGCTCTCTGGGCTCCTCCGTTTTAGTTGTACCCCCAAAAATACAAAGGAATAACGGTGCTTTGCTGGATGTGCCCACCTAGTTTTTAAGCGCTTTCAGGGAGAGCAGGGCTGTTCTGGACTAGGATTTTAGACACATGCAATTATTGTAGGGCCTGCTTTCACTCATGACCCCGTTGCTCCTGGTGGTACAAAGGATGATATGATTACTAAAGGATATTGCCCTTTCCAGTGTGTGGAGACAGCTGTAACTCACAGGTGCAATGCATACGTGTAATGTATATATGCAATTGTATGTGCTAACGACAATGCTGAGCTTTGATGTGCAACTACAAGATAGCCCCCTTTCTTTCCAGGGGATGGAGAAATATTTCTTGCATCTCTTCCTCCCTTTTGTCACATCAGAATTCTTCCTGCCTTATCTGCCCTGATTCTGAGTGCATACAGACCTCACGTACCAGGGTTGTCAATGGAATGCCTGGTTAGAGCAGTTAATCACATCCTTAATTCATCTCCCCATGTTCCCAAGGTCCATTATAATATAATGGTTTTGTTTACCCAGCCTCCTAAGTTATTCCTGGTAAGACTTGCAGTGCCCAACCTTCCTGTTTGGCCTGTTGCAGCTCTGATTCCTCATTAAGCGTGGTCCTTTTAGTGTTCCCAAGCCCTGGGTGTGAATCCAGTGCGCTGGTCAGTAGGTACCAGCAGGACCAGTGGCACTTTTGCTATTACACAACTGGAAACTCGCGCATCCCAGAGCGTGACTCAACTGCTTTTGATGCGCTTCCCTGACTGCTCAGGAATAAAGAGACACATCTTACATTTCATGGAAAGGTATTATAAATATGAACGAGATGTAGATATTAGAGTATTGTGTATTTGGGGGGCTTTTAGCAACTTGCTGCTGCGCTGCTTCTGAAGGTGGTGGGCTGCTTTATCTGGTCACTGTTTGCTGGGGCGTGCTTTGTTCTAATGTAAGCTTTGACCTCAGATACTTGTGAAGAAGCTTGAACTATATGGAAAACTAATGGAAGTTTTCCTGGGGAGGACAAGGGGATTTAACAGTGTTTTTTCTTCCCAAATTGTCCTGGAAATGTGCTGGGGCTAGAAGGTTAAAATTCAGTAGCAGGAGGAGATGGCAATGCCTTTTGTGTTTCTCTTGACTTATTAGCAGTTGGTGTCGCTGCACTGGCAAAATGGATTAGCAGCGGACATAGGAAGAGACTGTGGTTTTGGGGGTTTATTGGAGTTTTTTTGTTGTTTCAGGAGAGGAGGAACCAAGCTAGCAAACAGCATGACAGGATGAGTAGGTCGGGGGGGCAGCACAAGCAGACATAGCTCTGGATCAAAGCTTTATTGCTGGATGAGGCACTCCTCAGTCTGTCCCGCAGGCAGTGCACATGAGCACTGATATATCTCAGCAGATCCTGCATCACAGACTGGTTGGAGAAGTCCTCTGAGGTGCTTTAGCAAGTTGTGGTGTGTTTTCTATTCAACCAGGTAGGAGCTCACTGCCTCACAAGGTCACTGCTTTCAGTGCATCTTCCCACAGCTGAGGTGACACTGGTGGGGGTCTGTGTGCTGGTGGCCACATGGTGAATCTACCGTGATTCTCTAGGATACGCTTCTTTGATGTTGGCCTTTCCCCAGAGGAACTGCAGCTCCTGTGGAGCTCCTTGTCAGGAGGAAGCAACAGCATCAGGAAACACTTTACACTCAGTGCTGGGGTGGTTACGGGTGAGATGCTGTACTGGGCTTTGCTAACACTGCTGATAGCTAGACCTTCCGATCCATTTTGCCTTTCTGTTCCTGTGGCAGGATGCTGTTCCCCCTGCCTATGCGGGTAGCCTGCAGTCTGCTTGCCTGGTTCTCTCTCTACGCGTGGTTCTGCCATCGCTACAAGCACCGGAATTATGAATGGAGCTGCAGGCTGGTCACGCTGACCCATGGCATCCTTGCTACCTGCCTCTCTGCTTACGTTGGCTTTATTGATGGTCCCTGGCCTATGAGTCACCCAGGTAAGTAATGAAAGTTGTGGTCCCAAGTACCCCAGTGGGTGATGGCACAAAGCGGGCTTCTCCTACCACCTCAGTATCCAGCTTACTTGAGGAGTGATGATTGTGATATCTGAGCAGCTTTGTGATGGAAAGTACTAGAGAAATGGAGGGACTGGTACTGTATTTTGCTAGTGTAATGGTCTTCCCCAGCTGCAGTCTGGCAGAGTGTTTGATCACATTGTGTGGCCATTACGTGTGTGCAGCTGTTAGACTAACAGCTACAGTATTGTGATTTCTCTGGCTTCTCTATCTGAGCTGTGATCAGTACAAGCTAATACCAGTCTGCCAGTACTGAAGGTGAATACCTCTTCCTTGTTTCAGATGCTGCCTGCTTGTTGCCTCCGTGTTTTAAAGCTCTGTCTTGTGTCTTTATGTTTCAGGATCACCAAACACGACTCTTCAAGTACATGTGCTGTGCCTTAGCTTGGGCTACTTCCTTTTTGACCTCTGTTGGTGTGTGTACTTCCAAACAGAGGGTGCCCTGATGCTGGCCCACCATCTGGTGAGCATCTTGGGTATCACAGCATCATTGGCACTTGGGGAGTCAGCTGCAGAGGTCAATGCCGTCATCTTTGGCAGTGAGATCACTAACCCGCTGCTGCAGGCTCGCTGGTTCCTGAAGGAGATGGGGTGTTACCACAGTTTCACAGGTGATGTGGTGGATTTCTTCTTCGTGGTCCTCTTCACTGGGGTACGGATTGGAGTGGGGGCCTGGCTGATGTACTGTGAGCTTGCTTCTCCCAAACCCAGGTGGTACATTAAGCTGGGCGGTGTCATCATGTACGCTGTGTCCTGGGTTTTCATGGTCAGCATCTGTCGCTTCGCTAGGAGGAAGAGCATGAAGAAGTACCATGCTTGGAGGAGTCGGAGAAGTGATGAGTTATACTTGAAAACTAACGGACATCTGAAAAACCACTGACTGGATGCTGAGTAAAGACTTCCTCGAGTTCACAATCTGGCAAGAAGGGGATCGTGCCTGAAATGCCACTGTTGGGAAAGGAGCCAACACACGTTAGCAATTCTGGAGCCAAATTTATCCCTGGCATAACTCCACTGAAATCCATGGAGCTATGCCATGGATTCATTGGATCTGCACTGTTTGGCCTGGCAGAGGCTGGCTCAGTGTCTACGTAAGCATACGCTAAATGATATGAGTGAAAGAAGGGCTAATTTTACTGACTAAACATAACTAGTCCAGCAGTGCAGGTGTAAATAGTAATTTTCATAGCTAACTCCTTCAGCACTGGTATGGTAGAACCTTGGCAGAGGAGGAAATAACGCTAGATCTTCGCGTTCAGTGTCCTGTACAGTCTAGCCAGCTAGAGTGACTCTTCATACTGTTAGGAAGAAGCATCTTTTAGTGTTTTGTCAGAGTTGGAAATCCTGGCTCTTCCACCAACTTGTTATGTGACCTTGGGCAAGTCATGTAACTCTAACTCTGTGCCTAATTTCCCCATCTGTGAATTGGGGGTGATGGAGCTGATCCATCTGCATTATGCACTTTCAGATTTTTACTTGAGAGGTGCTATATAAATGTAAAATGAGGGTTGTTATCTGCACTTCATTCATTATCCCTATGTTTCCTTTGGGACAAACTTATTTTGGTGGTTGAGCTGGAGTGTGACTTTAGAGAGAACAGAATTTTAGGTAGGTGGTTGTTTCCTACCCTAATTTCTTTTAGTGACTTACTTAATAACATTGGTAACTTATTTTTCAGTAGTGTCCAGGAGCTCTAATCAGCACTGGTGCATTGCAGGACTAGGTGCTCTGTGAATACACCCAAAGACACAGCCCCCAGTGCAAAATGCTTTTCCAGCTCATTCTCTCTTCTTCATCCCTGACTGTTAAAACTCAACCCAGCCCCTCCAAATACTGCTGTTAGCTGCTTGAGTGGCTAACACTAACAGATCAAATTGTGGGATTTCAGGTTGAAGAGTGGCCAACACGCCTCTTCAAAACACAGTTGCTAAGCTTCAGATCTGTCCTCTGCCCTGTTCAAGCCAGAGACCTACCCTTGGCTCTCCTTATCTGAATTGACATCTTGACCCCTTGGCTTTGAATTCACTTCTGTCCCCCTGATTGGATCTGTGTCACTTTAGGAAAGTGAGCATTTATAGGGTAAGAGAGACTTATTTTACAGCCTAATAATTAAAGAAGTGAGAGGCACAGAATCTGGCCTTTTTTTTAAGCAAAAAAATGAACCTGATTGGGAGGAAGAATAAGTGTTACTTTCATCTGGTCCCATTTGCAGGGAAAAACTGTCCCCCAGTTGACAGCTCCTGGTGTTTATTTCACTATATGTTCTTAAGTGCTGTTCCTTTGTTACTGCTGTCATCATTATGATCATCTCTTTTGAGCCTCAGCACCAGGCCGCCAGTGCAGCTCAGGTGCCAGTTCTGCTGTGAGCCTTGCCTGTTGCAGCCAAAGACCTGAAAAGCCCAAAGCACTTCAGATTTACTAGAGCCAACTGATGGGCGAGTTGGTCCTGGAAAGGAAACTTGACTCATTTAGCACAGCACAGTGATACGACTATTGAGCCTTGAAGGGAGACAAGAAGGGCTAGTTGGGGCGTGCTGGTTCTTTCCCAGCTCTGCTGCCGCTGTCGAGCATGTCAAGGAGCCTTTTTGCCTCAGCTTACCCACTCTATTAAGTGGGTACAGCATTACCTACCTCGTGGGGTGTTTTCATTTGTTAACCCTAAGCCACCTTTGATGAATGCTTGGTGGTCTGTGTCAAGCTGTGCTATATAATGGCAAAACTGCTTTGAGCAAAGCACTTCTCACTATGACCCATCATCAGCACTTTGTCACCTGAACATGGCACTTCCCAGCATCTGGCTTGCCTCACAAAAGCAGGAGTCCAAGCTGTTTTGCAGTGGTACTGATGGGTAGGAGTCTAAAGGAGTAAGCTAGACACACACATAAAGATCAGGCATGCTGCTGCTTGTTCAGGTGGACTCCCAAGCTGAAGTCAAGATGTCTGGTGGGATTTCCCTAGTAAGGATTGCAGTAAATGGAGCCAAAAGCGCTTCAGCAGCCAGTCTGACCAGGGAATAACAGCTTTCAACAGCAAGTGCTGAAGAATTGTAGGTGAGAACAGCCTGTTCATCTTTCAGTGCAGCTGCTAACTTGCCCACCAAGAAGAGCTTCCTGAGCAGTCCTGATGATTTGGACTCTGACCTCTGCTGAGGTTTGCTGTGGAGTTTACTGCACGATTGCTCCTCTACTGTGAGGGCTGTACAGCCCATACCTGCCCAAGTGAATAAGGATGTCAGTGACTGCAGGTATCTTATGAAACAACTTGCATAAAGATGTTCTGAAAGATAATGCCCTTAATGGGTGAGTTGTCCCCTTGTTTGAACTGGGGGGAAGCTTGGTTGAAAGAAGTAGAACACCGTGATCAGTGTTGAGGCTTTAGAGGTTAAACGAGGGCACCAGAAAACAAAAGAGCAATTGGGAATGGCTTTATGAGGTAGAGTTAGCAAGGATGTCTCAGAGTAAGGCCTCATAGTCTGTTAGTGGGATTCAGCATAGAATCACAGAAAAAGTACATCTTTCAGGCAATGGAGCACATGATGGGACCTGTCCTCAGGCTAGTCCATAGTGGCTAGAGCAAATTGTAAAAGGAAACTGTGGAACTAGTGTGAAATAATAACTTGTGTTTGAATTACTGTGTAATAGCAACTAATGTTCCACCAGTGAATGGTGTAGATGCTTTGTATTATGTTTTATAAAATAAAGATTATTTAATTATATGAGATATTTGTTTTTTCTCCCTGAATGCAGTTACTAAGTTGTATTGTGTATTACTGGATTGTTGGCATTGACAGTGTATTTGAACAAAGTGATGATTGGGGGGTCCTTTTTAGAGACTGAGCCAACAACTTGTGCAGCTTTCACCATTATTGCTTCTTAGATGTGTTAACAGGCAGGGTGGTCTAGGGAGTACTTAGGAGTTTGGTGTTTGCTAATAGGTGCTTTCAGGTTGTTGACTGGCTTAACAGGGTGCATTTCTTCAGTAAGGTTTGTTCCCAGGCTTTTCATGCACCTGTCCTCAGGCAACTCACAGGGGAAAGATGTTTCCTTTGTTTTCCATGCCCTGTATGCTAAAGGAGAAGATTCTCCTGTGTGTCCACTTTTCTCTTTCCAAGACAGATTCAATACGTGCTGTAGTAAATCCGCATAAAAGAAGCGTTAGTTTTTACTGCCTTTGTCCTGCTTCCCTCAAGTTCTAGGGGGAGTTTGGCAGCTGGTAAGTTGGCAACATAAGGGGTCTTTGGAAAATAACTTTAAGAAGGAACTGAGTAGATAAAGGTATATGGAAAAGCTTTTGCAAAGTAAAAATGGTTTATTGGTAGTTAATTTTTTATGGGAAGCAGAAGGTTTCTGTGGCTTCTCAAATGTTTGAAAGTAGAAGTTCTCAGCAATGCTTGTATTGTGGTGGTGTTTGAATTGTGTATTGTGTCAGAAGGTTCAGATCTGTTCAGTGTAACTGATAATTCTCAAATGTGATGAGAAACAATGTTATTCTCCATCTCTTTAGATTTTACCCTAATAGCAAATGTCTTTCTTTTTATAAGGTCCCCTCCAATCAGAGGACGTTGATTCTAGCAGAGAGCGAGAAGGAAACCCATGGCAGAATGTACAGCAGCTTCATTTGTCCTTACAAAGGTTACTGCTTTAATTATACTGATATGGAAAGAAAGCTTAGTGCTATAAAAATGCTTACTGCGATGTGGATTATCCAGGTTTAGGAACTGTAATAAGCCCTCACAGTAGAATCTGTGATAGATTAGGCTATCTGTGTCCTAACAAAGTCATCAAAGTTGCATTTGCGTACCTGTGACTTAAAAGCATAGAAGCCTTGTATGTGTTTCCAGCATTGCCAGTGAACTGGATGCAGAACGAGCTACCTGTCTGTGTGTAGCAAATCGT
Organism: Nestor notabilis; assembly: GCF_000696875.1. Lineage (NCBI taxonomy): Eukaryota > Metazoa > Chordata > Aves > Psittaciformes > Psittacidae > Nestor > Nestor notabilis. The sequence continues at coordinate 3,515 of NW_009918224.1, read as the reverse complement.
GTGCCTGTTTTAAGGTGTGATATGGCAGACATCCACTGGTGGCTACTGGATTGGTCATATTGGTTTCTGAAGCAGGTTGCATCCCCATCACAGAGAAGCTGGTTAGCATCAGCCCAGCACGTGGAGAAATGCAGTAGATGATAGCCAAGCAGATAGCCTGGATTTGATTTAGGATATCTTTACTAGCTTCAGCTCCCTCAAAGGTAGAACCTTGGCAACTAACGAAATCTGACAGATGTTCTCAGCTGGCTCAGAGGAATCTCATGCCAGAGCAGTTCCCCGAGTTCCCCAGGATCAAAGGATGCTGAACTAAGAGGCAGCCATTAGTGCTTAGGTGAGTTTGGTTGAATGGAACAGTTGCAGGGCACTAAAAAAGATCACCAGGGCAGGAAGGTTTAAGTTGTGCTAAGCTTGAGAGCAGAGCCAGGTTTACCCCAGTTCTGACACAAGGTCAAGGTCCTATCCATTCTCCAGGTGTCACAAATTCATATGCACATCTGGGGAATGAACTGTCTGTTAGCTGTGGCTACCATTTCCCCTGTGACTTTCCTCTCCAGCTGTGCAAGGCATAAATATTGGCTGTTGCCTTCCGAAAGCAACCGACTTCTTTTTGCCAGAACACAGTTGGCATAGCAATTTATGGTAAGTTTAAATAACACTCCAAAATACTGGTGCATTCTGTCACTGGTTTTACATTGATTACTTGCAAGTAGCAAAAATTAAAAGACATTATCCCTTTCATTTTTATGATTAGCAAAACCCAGCTAATAGCACATCATACTTGACTTAAAGCACACAGTTTTACAAAGCTAGCAGCTCTTTACTTGAGGTCTGCAGGAGATCTATTGCTTCCACAGGTAAATTGCTCCAATGGCTGCTTTTCCTACCCGAAATGTGAAGGGACCGACCGGGGTGTGAGCAGGACCTCGCTGAGAGGTGCCATACAAGCCTTTTCCAGCAGATGGCAACAGCTCCTCAGTAAGCACAGCTGGAAAACGGCAAGAAGAACCTCAGTGAAACTTTTCCCTCTAAGCCTGCCTTTACAGGAGTCCCATATAAAGCACTTCTAGGGATCTGCCCTTTTGGTGCCATCTCTTAAGGAAGAGCAAGAAGTTACACCTCACAGGAGTCAACCTTCTTTGCTTCAGGGTCCTCCTTACTTGAGCTGCTTGGTTCTGCTCTGGACAGTAAAAAATGGGCTGCTGGGGACATTAGTGCATTCACTGGTGACACAGTCTGGCGAGGTTAATGTGCAGTTTCCACTTCCACTTCTAGTCTGTGTGACAGTACTTCATGTAAATTCAGGCTAAGTGACAACTTTAGAGCCTACACCCCCCACCCCACCCCCAGTTATCTATTTTAATTAGTACTGCAGAGTGTAATTGTTTATTGATTTCACCACCCGGGACTTCACATTGTAAAACGTCCAAGTAGAAGTGTCATAAATAGACAGCTATACTAACAGTGTTTGCAGAAAAGAGAAATAGTTATTGTTCCAAAGTCTACTTTTGAATTGGTTTATTAGCGCCTTTTCTTTTCATTGTTGCATTAAACATTGAAATGCAAGTGCAGCCCATTATGAGCAAGAGTTAACCTATTGAACCATATGGCATAAGGGTTTTATGCTTCCTTATTGTCACTGATGTAGTTTTGGGTGATGCTTCTTTTGACAATACTGAGCAAATTTATATCAAATGTTAATCACTGCCACTCCACTGAATTTTATGTCAATTTACTACAGCAGGGCATAAGTTTCCTTCTTGCTCCTATATTTCATTTTATTTTCTGTTAGGACTTCCTCCAGCTAATTGTTGTTGTCATTATGTTGTTATGCACAATAAAACATAATTAAAGTAATAAAAAAGCATTGAGGCCTAATACGCAAATGAAACCATGCTATGAAACAGAAGGTCTCCCAGGAGCCTTCCTTTCTCATGGCACAGTAGTTGATGTTCCCCAAGTTAAAAGCAGGGAGGGATTTATTGCAGACAAGATGCAATAAAGAGATATAGAATACCTATAAATAGATAGGGGTATTCAGTCAGATTGAGAGGCAGTCGTGGCTGCATGCTGTGCACTCCCAAGCCTCTATCTTCCTCAAAAGGAAACCAAAAGAGGAAGTATACATGTCCTGCGTATATATGTCAAGTATGTAGAAAATGATTTCATCCCACGCTTCCCCTCTTTGCACTTAAGTTCAGCAAACCAACAAATTCTTCAGACTATCAGTCAGTCTCCTGGCTTCCCGATTCACACTCACTTCACTCTAAGGAGGAAAAATACATATGTAGTGGGGGCCTGAGCAAAGCTTCAAGCAAGATATGGTCCTGTACGCTTAAAGATGTATCTGGTTCTGAGTTCCAGAAGCCTGTTTTCCAGACTCTTTCCTAGACCAGTGTCCTGGCTTTGAAGAAATATATCAAGGTAAGATTAATTGAAGGGAAGAAGGATGGTGTTCTGTGTGATTGGGATTAGCTAGTAAGATTATTTTGGTCTGCTGGCATTTGGTAAGAAAGGCTGATGTTCCATAAGTTCCTCTGCCCAGGAATTAATGCTCATCCTCTAGCAGCAGAGGAACACTGCTCTCCATTCCACTTCTTGGTACTTGTGCGCTCTGTAGTTCCTGGCAGTAGTGTAGAAGGTTCCTGAAGTTGCAGTATGTACATGTTACTCCTGGGTGTTTCAGAACAAGAGTGCCTGATTGGAATCTTATTTACGCCCTTGGGTTGGCTACGAGATTTGGGATTAGGTAATGTACCTAGAACTTGGCCTCTGAGCTGCTAAGATTTGCTTCCTGCCTTGTGCGCACTGCAGGAAGCAGGCTCTGCTGTTTAAATACATGTAGAGCTGCGACAGACACTTCTCTCTAAAGCTGTTGTATGTGGCATGAACAGCACGGAGTTACAGCAGCGCAACAGCAAGGGCTGTGGCTGAGGGGAACCCCCACACTGAAATTTACATGTTTAGATACTCTGTGTTTAGCAGGTATGGCAACGTAGCTTCATGTTTCCATATCGGAGGGAGGTTTTTATGCTTAGGGGAGCAGGAACAGCTCTTTCTGGTCCCGGATTTTTGTGACCTTCACGGGTGAGAAAAATTCCCGAAGAAATGTGTTGTGGGAATGCCGGGAACGCGAGATTTGGTACGGAGCTGTGAAAGGCCTGGGAGTAAACAGTGCAGCTTCCCCGAGACTCCAGAGCCGCACAGCGCCTTACTGCTTTAACTTGGCGCTTATTTTCTGCGTGTTCTAAGTTTCTTCGGTGCCATATTTCCCACGCCGCACGGAAGGCATAGGCGCTCCCTGCCGCTGGGAGCTTCTGACAAAACAGGGGTGGACGGAGGCTGGAGATGGAGCTCCGGGAAGGAAGGGAAATGGAGAGGGAGGCTGTTCGGTAGGGTTACAGCAGGGCAGAGGGGGAGTAGCCATTCCTATGTCGTGATGGGAAGCGAGGGGAACATCCCGCTGGCCTGGAAAAGGCCGAGGCTGTGCAGGCGAGGGGCTGGATGAGCAGGAG
>NW_009918223.1:0-32342 GCF_000696875.1 Nestor notabilis | reverse complement strand
ACTGCTGTAGCTGAACCCAGGACAGCAGCACTTTAGGGAGAGGGAAGGCTTTAAGCGTATCTACTCCTGATAGATGTAGGGCTTGAGTTACCTATACATTTTCAGAACCAAACCATTGCAGCCATGGAGGAGCATTCGTCGTCACATCTTGTGTGCTAAAAAGAAGCAATTCCCTTACTAGGGAGCCCTGAAGCTTTCTAATACAGCTGTAAAACAGTGGGAGTAGGCCCATAATTCATACTGCGTATAGCAGAAGTGTGTTCACATCCTCAGACATACCTTTAAATGATCAAGAGAAGAATTAAGATTTGTGTCCCACATTACTTTAAAAAGTGAAACAAAACAGTTTCCTGTTCTCACACTGATCTGAAATGTAGAAAAGAAGGTGTTCTTATGTGTGCTGCTTGGTTTCTAGCTTATTAGTTTCTCTGTGGAAATTGGCTCTTTTTACTGACAATTATTGTGTTCAACTGATGGCAAAACTGCCAAAATCCTTTGTGGAGGTGGAGAAATTAATTTTTTTTGCTCAGGTCTGAAAGCATCAAAAAGGGAAACTTGAAACCTTTGTTCTGTGCAGTTTTGTTCCACCCCAGCTCTGAAGAATACAGAACGATGCTGTTCACTGGAGAGAGATGTACTGTATTATTTCAGAGGTTTATTGTTACCAATATAATTTGGGTATGTGCTTTGCTCCCTATGGAAAAAGAACTGTTTCACGATGTACTGTACTTTCTCTTCTGATCTTCTTGGTCCTGCTGGATGCAAGCTGTTTGATTAGGACATTGATTCTCCTAAAAAGTAGATAAAAATTATTCAGTGGATGTCTCCTGGCCACATGCTGATCTTATTGCTCCCACAGTGGAACCCACAAATAGCTATAGCAATGTCTGCCATCTCCCATGTCTCTTGCTTTCCATGATACCAGGAATCATGCAGGTGAAGGGGAGCTGGCTAGCAAGTTTGGGGTTGAAATTTTTCACAGAGAAGGGTGATTAAACTGTCTTTCTCTGTCCTAAAGTCTTCACAGGCACAAACTGGCATAAAAAACCTTATTTCCATAGGGATTATTTGTTTTGGAAGTGCCTAGGGGATGAGGGGATGTCAGTAGCATGGGGTGGTGTAAGGGAACATGGGACGTGCTGAACCAAATAAGAACCTCGCAGAGGCCAACCTGGTCCCTCGGGACATCTGATTCAGGCAGGAGACCCACTACCCCAAGAACTGACTACTGATCCCACTTCTGGTCAGAAACTACAGCGGGGTGATTGTCTCTGAATGCCATGATACCACTTTCAGAGCTGTCCTTCCAGGCATAATGAGATGCTCCATGAGTAGATGGGGGTTCTCAGGCGTATTTTCATGCTTCTGTGAAAGAAATAGAAGTATGAACCAAGAGGGGTTTGTGGCTTGTTTTTAGACACATTTCAGAAAATAATATGTTTATTTCTGTTTATACTATCTTTATTAGCTCCTAAATATCATCTCCAAGAGAGAAACATGTTCAATATGAATAAATGGAAGTTACAGGTACTGTTCTTCTGTTTTCCAACAGGAACACAAAATAAAATTTTTAAAAAACCTAGCTTTTAGCCACCCTGAATAAGGCATCCCACCATTCTATAGCTGCACAGCAGCACTTCCACTAGCTCTTACCCACCAGCTGTCTTTTCCTCCCTCTTGTATTACTCCCCAGGCCTTGCTGTTCAGTTTTGTTAGCTGATGACAGCAATATGGATGTACTGCAGCTGCCCAGCTGCAAAGAAAGATCCACCTCTTATCAGTTGGCAAGCATCTGATTTTTGTGCCTTGTAGTCACATCAGAGTGGTGTTGCACACTGTAATGACCATGGCACCTTAAACCTCTAGCCACTGGAAATGAGTCGTGGACAACTAGAAGATCAATATCTGGTGAGATCAGGTGCTTGACACAGGACTTTACTTTCTGATATATTAAAACATTACAGACTTTGGGGGTGGGAGGGAAGGGAAGGAAGACTGCTTTCTTATTGCTCAGGGTCTGACAACAGCTATCTATCCTCACCAGCTCTTCCTCAGAAATGCAATCAATATGATGCGGTTGGTTTGGATTGGAGTAGTCTGTTGGGAGAAATTACCCCCAAAGAGTGCTTCTAATTGAATATTACTTTAGTTAAAGTGGACAAATGCCCATATTCCAAATATATATTTTTTAAATGACTGAAGTAAAGTTTCATTCCAGTTTTCTTAAGCTAAATGCTTACCTGCGCTCCCACATACTCCTTTATCAAGCTCTAGTATAACAATTTATTTACATTTAAGAGCATTTTTGTTTCTAATTTAGAATAAATATAGCAGTGAAACATTTTGTACTGCTCTAAGAGGGGAAAAATAATATTTTCCTAAACCTGGAATTTTAACAATGTCTTTAGAGTGAAAGTCAAAATTAGATTGAAGAGAGAGTTTAGTGCAGTAGGTGCACAAACAAGGAAGGCAAAGTAATTCAAGAGGTTTTTTTTACTTCCAATTGGAAATTTTATCACATAGAAAAAGCTTCATCCTTTCTTTTACTTAAAGAACTTTGTCAGAAAAGTTTGCAGAAGCAAAATTTTATGCCTGGCTCATCTCACAAATGGATCTCAATCTTTCGTAACCTTAATAGCAAAGGTTACATAAGGATTGTTCAAAATTCAGTTTTCATAAGGAAAAACCCTGGAGAACAAATGATATTAGTCCCGAGGAAATTACTTTTACTGCATATATGTGACTGTAACAGACTGAGAACAAAAATCGATGGCTTATCCGTACACCAAGTACCCTTGAGATTATGAAAAAGCAGGGCCTGAATAACTTATTTTACTTTCTGAAAAAGCACTGGGACAATCATAAAACAAAGCCAACAAAAAATATCAACCCATTCTCTGTGCAACGTTCAGTATTTGCTGCAGCCTTATTTTCCCAATGTATATTGCAAAACTGCAGAGTACCTGTGCCTAAGGGAACACTAACCTTTTCCTCAGGTGCAGAACAAGAACATGAGAAATGCAAGTTTTCACTCCAGTGCAGATTTCCTGAGTGATCTTCAGTAATTCATTTAATTTCAGTGTTTACCAATTCCATACTATAAAAAGAGGCTGTTATTTTCCATTCTTCTCAAAAATGTGAAAATATATCGTAAGAATTTTAGAAGGTAAACAGCCATGGGAGGTATATGTAATTGTATAGATATATAAATCATCATTATCCCTTTTTTCTGTTTTAGATGCCTTTATCTGTGATTTTAGTAGAAAATAATGATGTAGATGCCTGGGCTACTCTGCAGTATCTGGAGAACTAATTGAGTTGGCGTTTTTTTCTGTGTAAGGAAATTGGGTTTCTTTTCTGGCTAGAAGCAATATATAGACAGCAAAATATCCCCTAGAAAGTACAAAGGCTGAGTGGCTTGTTGTAGTTTTACATGGCCATTTGACAGGGGAATATTGGTCTGCAAATTGTAATTTAGGTCAATTTCTGTCATAAATTCTTTTTTACCAGCTGGTCTGGGCAACAGATTAATTTTAGTTTTGCATTTCTGTACAAATGATTCAGCTTTGCCAAAGTAATTTGCCGTGTCCTCTATCTTTGAGGTTTCTATTAAGTCAAGTGGGTGATTTTAAGGCTGTTCTTTTGCCTAGATCCATTCACAGGGAAAATCCTGGCAATTGCTGTTGTGCCAGGGAGTTGTGAAATCAGGGCTACTCAACCTGCAACTACTTTTACTATAAGCACATGAGAAACAACATGCACAAGTTAGTGTCTCTTCAGGTTTGACTCATGTAGGTGCAATGGATATTTTTCTTTTTTTTTTTTAAATTTGGTTTTTTTTTTCCACTGGAAGTTACGTTGGTGAGGGGGCTGACAAAAGGCTTCTGAGACCTATTTGAGCCTATTTAAATATTCTTGCTATGTTGGGCACCATGCCTTCACAAAATGATTCAAAGATTTTATTCAAACACCCCAAACTCATTTTCCGTTTGTGGCCACCCAGGAGCACCCAGCATTTGGCCAGGAGGCCAAGTGAAATCATCGCATGACGGAGTGACTGGCAGCTTTAGTCATTTGAGGCGATGAGTGCGTGTCAGCCTGTCACGGCACACACCAGCACTGGGCTGGAATTGCATTGGTAGCCCCATTTTCCTCCCTATCTCAGCTGTTCCTTTTTAATCGCAGGTTTCCTCTTTTGTCTTTCCCAGGCAGCGTTGCCATAGCAACGGTGCCTCTTGACCATCCTGCCTTCCTTCCATCAGGGCTTACCCCTGTGAGACTCCTATCAGAGAGGTTTCACCCATCTCAGAAGCTCTCCCTTAAAGCAGCTTTCCCAGCATGCACATGAAAAGCTGGTGTACTCTTCTGTTGGGGTGTCTCTGGACACTGCAAGTGGAGCTGCCAGGCTGGCACCTGGTTTTATGTTGCATACTGGCACAATTTTCCATGCAAGGTGTCTGCAGCAAGCTGCTCCTGAATAGTTCAGTCAAAACTATAGGTATCTGTCAGCATTTGTAGGCAGTGATACAGCACGGTAGACACAATACTCTGGTTCCTTCAGTGTTTGCATCTGTCTTCTTTTAATAAGCCAAGAGTTTTTGTTTTCTGAAGTGACTTACTTATGCGTTTGGCTTGTGGAGCACTTATCTTGAAAAAAAATATGCCTTTCAGTATTTGTCAGGAAGATCAAATAGAAACAACCACTTCCCCCTTCCCCAAAATCTCCTCTTTGCATTTAGACTTGATCTGGTCCTGATGCTCTTCAGCCTCACTTTGCCAGGACAGAATTTTTCCCAGGCAAACCATGTAAAAAGTTATAGTGGGATTTGCAAAAAAATTGTTACTGGTTGCCCCTCATGCATCTTCCTAAAACCTTTTTGATTTATTGCCCTTGTGAAATAGATACATTCAGGAGTTGTAAATCTCTCTTCTCTATAAGACCCCAGTGGGTAGAAGAACCTTTTATAGGGTTTGATGAATGTATTGAAAGGATTAATTAAAAAAATATTTCCATAAATATCTAAATGCATAAATGAATGTTTTTAATGAATTATGCAGCAGTCTGTCACAACAGACTATTTATACAAGAGATTTCCATTTGACACAAAGTAATGCATCTGTTTATTAAAATAAAAATTAATCTCATGTGTGTTACACGTGTATATGATTTTATACCTTTTCACAAAGAATTGCAAGTTCAAACTTTAATGATAAACTTACATATGTGGTGCAGCTAGTGAGCACATAAGTGGGTCTGAGGTGGGCGGAAAAGAATATATAGAGAGAAAATATCTGGGAAGACATGATATAATCTATTCTGGAAATCCTGTTATTGAACAATAATTTAGCTGAATCTAAGCTGAAACATGTACCAGGGACAGAATTGAGACTGTAAGAGAAAATTGTATGCATATCAAGATGTGTTAGTAAACTGAATTTACTGTGTATGCAGTGTAGTCACTGAATATATGGGCCATAGGTGCTGCCTGACATTGCTCAAAGTGCTGTCCCAAGATACTGCTATATCTTACTGTCCAGTAATCCAGTAGATAGAAAGTAAATGGAAGAATAGTAATAAAACTAATTAGAATGGTAGCCTATTACTCTAAGTGGTAGAGTGGGTAGGATTGTAATCAACATATCTAATAATTTTAAGTGTAGAAACATTATGATAGTCTCTAAACTACCTGGTAGAAAAGAGTCCTCAGGGAAGTTACTGTGAATAATCCTCTGAAAGTGTCATCTGTTCAAAGAAGCAAGCTGGATCAGGAAAAAGGATACAAAAAAACCCCCCAAATAACTGGAAAGGAGAACCTTGTGTCTGTACTAAACTGCTTGGTATATGTATATCCTGAGCACTTTACAATTCTGATATCTGAGAAAGAATCTCAGCGAACAAAAAAGAGAAGGAGAAGAAAAAGAAAGATTGCCAAGGACATGGAATAATTTGCCTATTGCGTGTGAATAGTCAAAGAACACTATGTTTTATTTTGGGAAAGAAATAAGCACTAACCAGGGTAACAGAACATGACTGCTGTGACCAGTGTGAATAGGGAATAAGTTTTGCTCTTTCTTATAATAACAAAACTAAGGTACCCAACAAGATGATTAGTCAGTGCCTTTCACAAACAAACAAACAAACAAACAAACCAAAACAAAAAAAAGGAGTTTAAATGTGGCTGGGGTCTTGTTTGGTTTGGTGGGACAGTACACCCTAGGAGGAGCATCTCCTAGAGCATCCACCACTTCAGCAAAGACCTTTCATACTGTGTGGTCTTTTGATCTGGTCCCATACAGCTATTCTAGTATATCCTCTGATGTGATGAGATGGAGTGTTGCCGTGCATAGGCGAATGTGATTTTCTCAACGATGCTAAATAGACTGGGGAAAGTGCTCCACTAACTCAGCTCTTATTCCCCATTTCTACAGAACTAGCCTCAATTTTTATGCTGATGGCCTTCTTCAGACATAGCCAGTGTACGAAATACATATCTAATTGATCTTTGAGGGTAAGTTTCCCATTAAAGAAAAAAAATGTTTAATGCATTTTAGTATTTCATTAAGCCATGAACTTTAAAAAATAAATTATTTCAATAATTTTATTTAAGTGAGAGCACGTAAGGTTTCTAGTTCTCATAACATAGAAATGTCCCTGACCTATCAAGTAGTGGTAATAAAATGAAATAGAATAGGTCAAATTCCTGTATAACAGTACAGAGGTTGAATTTGATTTTAAATAATGCTTCACATCTTTTCCATCAAAGCTCTCAAAGTACTTTGGACTTATGTGGCTTAAATCTCAGTTGGGTTTGGGAAGCTTTTTTCCTAAAATGTACCACCATAAAATGGTATTTTTTCAAGTTCATTTTTATAGACTTTTTTCCGCTGTTGCTTTGGGCATGAATTACTTTTCCATTCCTGGAAACTAAAGTCCTGGATGGCATTCACTGTCTGGAAGTAGTTACAGGAAATAAATAGAAAAATTACAGTTTATTCTTTTACAGTGGGGTACCTATATGCTGCAGTCCTATTCAGACTTTCAGTGAACTGTTATGCTGTTCATTAATTACAGAAGAAAATCAGGTCAAGAAATGGATTCCAGCCCTAAAGGTTATTATATTCCTGTTACAGCCATGTTGTGCTAAAAAATAGCATACGCCGTCTTTTCACTTTAGATGAATTTCAGTTTGCGGTGTCAGATACCAGTATGTGGTGTGGAAGACTCTAACCTAAGCCAACCTGTAGACAAAATTTCTCCAGGAAGACATAAAATTATACTAGGAACAAGTCCTCTTCTTGTATATTTTTCTGCAAAGCTAGTAAGGATTTTGTTGCTGTTTAGAATAATAGTAATGTAACTTCAGCATTGATATCTGCTTAAAGATGTGGATGTTCTTGCTTCCTGATAAAATTGTTCTCTGAATGAAGATGTGAATGACTTTGGTTCTTCATTTTGCATTCAGTTTGGGGGGAGCAAAGGAGAGAGGCAGATGGGAGCTCTTATTATGTTTCAACTGTTTATGCTGGGGAACTGTAAGTGGGATGTCACATCCTACTTCATCCGTCATAATGAGTCAACGTATGTGAAGAGTTCAAGATGTTCCCTTCAGCAAAGCGAGGCAGTGTGTGCTGGGGAGAACAACTCTGGTTTAGTGTTCACAAATAACTGTAACTACTTAAGGAAATGACAGAAGTACAAACCTGAATAACATAGCGCTCTCCCAAGGTCAGATAGCAGTGTTTGGTGAATAATAATGAAGGGTACAATGTGCTAGCCTCAACTACTGCTCAGTTTTACTTGTTTCACCTCAGCAAGGAGGAAAAGGTAGGATAGAACCCTAAGTAACAATGAAAGTAATTAGCAGTATGCTAAGAGTTTCTTGAAAGAGAAGATGAAACAAGGTAACAGGAGCTCATTCCTTGAATGTGTAAGAGGAAGTATGACAGGTCTGTAAAAGACTGGTCTATAAGGGAAAGTCTGATAGAGGCAATGGATTGAACTCTTCAGTTTACTTTGTTATTACGCACTAATGCACTGGCTAGCTAGAGAACTATGTAAATAACAGCCTAGGAACTTCTACCAGGTTCTTTTTCCTTATACTAATGAGCACAAAAATCCTGATGAAATTTACAAGATATTATTAAAACAATGTGCTGATAACAGTCAAAACAACTGCAGTAGAAGTATGAAGAATGGAAGCACTTACTTATTTTCCAAAGAGCACAGTTCTATGAAAGCTCAACCCTTGCACTTCAGGACATAAAAACTAGTTAAGTGGGAACACAAATTAACTTTCATTTTAGTCATAAGAGTATTTATCACTTGCATTTTGTAGCTCTCTCTAAAGCCTGGTGAGACATTGGGCAACACTGGTGGCATGTCAGAAAACACATGACACTAGCCTGATCTGATATGGCAATTTTCCCAAAAACTAGAGAGCAGTGGGGTTGGATTGTTCCTGTATTTTGTTACCTAATATGCTTGTCAACCAGAAACTTGATGAAGTATGAACAGGTTATAGTTTTATGAAGCTTCATGTCCTGAGCTGAGACTGAAATATAGAGCAAGGCTTAGAAGGCAAATTCTTAGGATCTGAAGTTTAAGTAAAAAGAACAACAGAATTGTTGGGATCTGACCCTGGCTGTCTGATTCATTCTTCATTACATGGAGTTATTCTCAATAAAATATTCTCTAAAGTGTTATCTAATGATAATGTCACTGGCCAGAAAGGACTTTAGTTGCTCAATGTAAATATACCAAGGTGAGCTTGGATTTCATACTGCACAGCTGACCTCCCAGCTCCATCTTTTCACAGATTAAAAATCTGAGCATTTTCCAGGTTTGTGGGCAGGCTTTGCAGACTGCACTGAACAACTTGTTACTGCAGCGACATTGCCGCAATCTATAGAAAGTAAAATAAGCTTGGAGCCAGCTCAAGGTTTCTCAGCAGTGTTGTCAAAGCTGAATGAGGACACCCTCAGGGAGAAGATGATCAATTCTGATGGCACTGAAGGGTGGAGGAAGATGAACCACTGAGGAGAATTGGATGATGGAGGCTGGAAAAGGTCCACAACTTCAGACTTACAGGTAAAAGAGGGAGAATTGGAGGGGATCCGAAGGTTTCTATAATCCTATGAGAGACCTGTGGGGTTTATGGGGGTTTGTACAGACTTTGGAGGGCTGTCAGTGCTCATGAGACTATTTCTCTCTCTTATTCCTCAGCCTGTCATATTCTGGAAGAAAATGTCATACCTATTTACCTGCGACTGATTCCTGTCTGGCACTAGTGCTTCTTCTTCCTGACCCAGGTGACCATGTTACCTGTGCATCCCTGCCAAAAATCCCCTCTTCTCTCCACGCTGGCATCCTGTTCCTGATGGGCTCCTGGGAGCTTTTGCACACCTGAGCAGTTGCTGCTGTGTGAGAGAGAGGGAAGGAGACAGGGCAGCGGCTAGGCCTTCTCCTGAAAGAGGGAAGGCCTTGCACAGAAAGGACAAACAAGTGGGTGAGGAGAAGCCAGACAGGAGAGCAGTGGCAGAGGATTTAGGAGGTTGAACTCAGAGGGATAGCATAATGTGTTGCTCTAACACCAGACCTTGTCTCTCCCTGTTTCTCCAAAGCAGGGACCCTGGAGTGCTCAGCTGTCAGCTACCTTAGGCAAATGATGACTTTGTCTATATATAAATCCAGTCGTGTACTTGGCTACATTTGTTTTAGCTACAGTCACCTCTTTTGGCTTACAGAAATAGTCTAGCTCAACTTACCCTGTCCTGGGACATCTTTTGGGGTGGGTAGTGGGCTTCAGAGAGGGAAATTAAAGAGAAAGATTACTGCTGCACCCGCAGAAAGCTTCTGCACATTGTCGAAGTTGTTTGTCTGAGACTTAGACAAACATCTTGGGAAAATCCAACCTCCATACTTGTGTGCATCCCACAGTCAAAGCGCAGGCACATATTTATCAGAACCTATCATGTACCAGATGGTAGAATAAAATGGTTGTTTAAACACACTGTGACTTAGGGTAACCTGGCATAGCACATTCTCAAAATATGCCGCATGTGTTTCTTCACAGATCTCAACTAAAGTATAGCAATGAATAACTTCTTAAAAATCCTGGTACAACAACATGCCTTTTGTTTCTTACATGTTATCTAAGAGTTGCTGCAGCAAACACAAGAAAGGAATCAGATATGGAATTGAGCTTCACTGAATACAGTGCTGAAAGAAGAGTTTCCTTTTAAAGCGTAGGCCTACACATGTGCACTGGGTGAAGTCCTGAGGGACTTGCATGCTAGAATCTACCCAAAGCACTAAACCACTATCAGGTTATCTGGCTGCTCTCCTCTGCAGGCCAGATCTGTGCCCTTCACAATATTCTGGCCCAGGATTTAAATGAGCTCTGCCTATTTCAGATGTGGTCAGATGTGGAAAGAGCATGCTTTGTCTGTAGTGGGTTCATATTCTCCTGTTTTGGGGCTCTGTGAGGAAGACATGTCAGTCTGTGTGGTCAAAATGCATTTTCCCTAGCATCTGTGCATGAAGAACAGCCTTCATTCCCTACCTTACATGGCTGTGTTTTGCCTGCTTCCATTCACGGGTTATGAATAACCATGGAGCTTATTCATAAACTACAGAGCTTCATCAGGTAATGATAGTAGCAGTTCTCTTTAATAAATAAAGCAAAATAAAGGGGGGAAAAGGCAACTTTCTCTCTGCTTGCAGCATACCACTACCTTGTACTAATGGGTAAACAGTCTGTGTTCAGGATATACATATATCAATTCAGACCCCTGGATGAACTCCCCAAAGCTTTCTGAGAATCTGCAATATATTAGGCACCAGCTTCCTTGGGGGTGAGCTTCTCTGGAATTTTGATCAAACCAAGTACTCTGTTTCTTATCAAATTTTGATATGTACACTTCTACAGTTTCTTAGTTACTTTTCTCAGTTCCCAAATCCTCAAGTAAAAAGAAAAATAAAAACATTGCACATGAATGTTTGGTACAGGTTTGATTGTTTTCATTTTTCTCTCTATTACATAACTGCTTTTCTCTTCACTTGGAAGAAGCATTATTACTCACATGTGATTCATAATCATCTCCCCCACTTCCAATCTCTGCTTTCACTCCTGAGCATCATATACTAAATTTTCTGATAATATTTTTTGAATTACTTTCCATGTCTGCTACTGCTGTAGGGGGAATACAGGTAGCAGAGAGCAAGCACTTCTCTGTTATCTGAGGAGCCTCCAATACATATAATGGCCAGATACACTTTTACACCTCAGCTGGTCTTCCTTATAACAAATTTTAGTTGCCAGATTTATTGATGTGATGCCCATGCCAGAATCTGCAAACTTGGCCCTCAGAATTCAGCTGGTGACAGTCAGAACAAATCTCTCTGTAAACTGAGTGGGCTGGATCTGAATGCTACTGCAAGACAATAAACACGCAATTCTCACTGCAGTTACTTGTACACAATATCTCTCTAGAGAAAAAAATCCCACTTTTAAATCTGTCAACAATAGTTTTACCAGTAGGCAAGATTTCTAGTGAGTTGTACCCCATTCTGATAAGCATATGGTCAACAAATTGCTGTGTCAAAGGAGCAGTAGCATGTGTCTGTGAAATACAAAACACCACAGGATCAATTAAAGCAGAAAAAATATTAAGCAACCAAAAATGTATTGGAATGTTCTTTTCTGCCTATGCAGGAGCCAGCATAAAAATCTGAATTTTCTTGAATCCATTTAGTCATCTAACCTACTTGATTACCTTTTTTCATTAAAAACACTTTTCTTTGTCTAGTTAATTGCATTGCTTCATAGAATTTTATTTTTTTTAAAGCTGTGTGTCACAACTGCTCTTTCCCTGTAAACTAAGCATATGTAGTGTAAAATGGCTTGCTGTTGTCTGAATGTTTCTTTTTTCCCCGATGGCTCTGAGAATTAGAAATAAAGATATCTCCTTTAGGTGATTGCCAGAAGTCTTGTAAATATGATGGCTTGAGACCAGAGGACAAAGAACAGCATCTTGATACTCTCCCAAGCTTTGTATTCTGTGACATCCGTGTTTTCACTTTTCTTGTCTGCAACTACAGTGTGGGAGATCAAAACATACACAAAATCTAGATATTTTGCATTTAGATTTTAAAGTGATGATGACTGGGCACTGCAGACTTCTCAGGTTTCTGCTCCTTAGGACGGGGTTTTGGAGCCTAAGGCAAGGGAAAGCCTAACAGCTATCAAGCTAGAGACATTGGTGGGGTAACCTTACAGACACCTGTGATCTGATATCATGTCTACAAATTGGAAATCACAGAGAGGAGAGTAATTCATCAAAGTGCTATTCATAGTTAATTTTCACATTAATTGTACTAGAAAGAAAAGAAAACAAGTAATATTATCAAGATCAATAATAGGATGTGATTAACTGATTATGTCTCACCAACCTAAATCATAAACAAATGTAACACATGGAATTACTGACAAATGGTGTTCATGTGATTAATACACTATTCCTATCCTGTTTTTGTACTAAATGATGATTCTGAAATAGAAAAATAGAACTACTACAAAGTTTAACAAAGTAATTTAAAATAAAAAATAATTAGAGCCAGCAACTTCTAAAACTGTACAGATGAATAGCACTTCATGAAATGAAGGGTAAATGAATGTATAGATACATATTACTGAAATATGACTATCACTAATTTTAACATTATTTCTATTTTTATCTGAAAGAATAAACTATTATTAGTTCAATATTCGTATAATGCAGAACATTTGGGTCTATGACAAAATCTCTTGAGTACTGCAGTAATTAGTAATGAATTAGTAAAAGAAATGATGATTAATGTGGAAGCCAATGTCTTCAATAAGAAGGATTCCATCGTGGCATTATTTAGCTTATTACTAAGAACACAGAAAACTTCAAAGGATATCTTAATTCCATAGTTGTAACACAAGAGTAGATTATTATTAACATACTTTAGTAATCAGACTTAAAGGGATAATTCGATTATATATTTATTTAGAAAAGAAAACCTGTCTCACATGATATTTTTGTCTTAATATCAAAGATCCTTAAAAATAAAGAAATAAAATAAAAATAAGTAAGTTGGATAGTACAATATGGTTGAATGAGTAAATAGTTTCTCCTAAGAAATGTTCTTACTAAATCAAAGTATAGGATTTAGAAAGAACATTGAAGGTCATTTCCCAGTTACTGCTCAAGATCATACATCACCCTTATGTGCATATTCCAGAGAAGGTAGAATAATTTTCAAGAGAGTTAAGTTACAATAACTCAGTATTGTATGAATATAGGATTTAGTGTTAAAAATAATGAAAGGTAAACAATCAGTCCTGTTAAGTACCATATAAAGACAAAGATGAAATAATTAATGTGAAGATTGATTAAATGTTTTCAGTTATTCTGGAGATTAGAGATACTTTTCAAAAATACTGACAAATGCAAAGCCTGTATTATAAAAAGGAGTAAACAGTGACCAATTTAAAGCACAGAAAAGAAATAATAAAATCAAAGCCAAAAGCCAGAACTCTGAGCTTTTGGTATGTAGTTAGGGTAATCACTATCTGTTTTGGTTGCTGAACCAGAATGGAAATATAGCAGAATTCGAAAGAATGTGGTATTTGCACACGTTGAATGGTTTCCATAAATAGAAACATAGAACACATTGAAAATTATATAAAAATGTATTTTACTCTTTATTCAGCACATGCATGAAGGTTTAAGCAAAACTAGAAATCATGAGAAAATTCTCCTTCTTTTGCCCCTTAAGAAACAGATGCTAGCTATTATAAAAGGGAGAAAGCAGATTTTTTTTCTTTTGCATGTATTACTTGATATGCAAACACAGGACAGAGCTGAACTTCTAGGAAGACAGCAGTGCTGATAGTGCTAGTAAATCTTCAGCTATGTTTATATTGGTAATTAATTTTACTATGGCTAGTGTCCTAGTAGTATGCCAATACCAAGGCTTCATAGTATGGCTAATTGTCAGGACACCTTGAGTATCCTGACAATTCTGTGACCTTTAGAATGAAAGGTAACCCTAAGACAATAAACTCCGAAAGATTATGATGCATACTTGTCTAAGGTTCATACAGAGCCATGTCAGGCAAATGCACCACAAGAGTTACGATCTCTTTGTACTTTAGTTATAATAAGACCAGTGAGCAAGGTAACTTAGTAAATTAGGTTATGATTAAATTCAGCTTAAAAGACAAACTGCAACTTCTTATGGTTGCAGTACATTTCATGTGTATTGTGTGTGTAATAGAAATGGTTAAATCAGTTACCAAGCCAAATTTATCTCGGATATCAAACATAAATCCTGTAATTCAGCCCAATTATTGTTTTCGAGGGAATAATTTAAAATTATGGAGACTGCTTTGGAGTAGTCTATTTTCTCCTTTGCTTCTGGCATAGCCTTCTCAGTTAATACATGGAATGAGAATTCTGCAGAGAAATCTGTTGGGGCATGCTAAGGGTATTGATTTTGGATATTCCTGAAATCAGAGTCTAGCAGGAATCTGAATTTTGGGAAGAAGGATTTGGATTCCAGTCAGGTGACTGTTACAGAAGAGCAGTTTTTTCACTCTTCAAGGACAAATTTTGACTTCTTTCGAAGTGCAGAAATTTACAAGTCTTTTAGTAATAAATACTGAATCACCTTCTCTCTGTGCTTTAGAGTTAATTGCAATAGTCCCTTCCTTATCTGGCCTTGCATTTGGCATATGGTTGTCAGTTTATGTTGATACCTTTGATTGTCAGAAAAGCACCAAAGTCACTAACTCTGTTAGAGTCCTAAATAGGTTTTGAAGAAGGTGTCCCTTCCTTAGAGAAGAGCATCAAGGGACTAAACACTTCTTATCTGTATTTGGTAGCAATTCAAGGACATTGTTGAGTCAGAACAATTCTGACCTCAGTGTCTTTTGATGTTTAAATAGTGAAATTAGGAATATCCATCTATTTTTGAATCACTTTTAAAACTGATCAGAATTCTACCCAGTGGTATCAATGCCTGCTCTTCCTTCAACCTTTCTATATTGGTAGTTCTAAATTTTCTTTCAGTTTAGCAGTGAACCCAGTTTGATACTGGATTGTGTATCAATTTAGGTGGGGTAGGTGTCTCTGCATATTACCTAAATCCATTAAGCGGCATTTAACTTTCAGAAAAGTTAAACTTTTTATGCATTACTCTTCTTTTCCTGCAATGCTTTTAAATCTAATTTAATATTGTTAATTAAATTATGTCAGGATTGAAATAACACTGGAGAATTAGTTTTTCTGTGGGAAAATTTGGCTCTAATATTACAGAATAATAATTGCTTGAAATTCTACCATTTTTCTAAGTTTATACCTAGCTTTCACTTGGGGCAGCTCACTGCACTTTGAATTAAAAATCACAAACAAACTACTTGATCCTGCCACCGTTTTTGGGGGGAGAAGCCCTAATTCCTCTGAGACTGTTCTCAGATGCTTCCATAGTTTCTAACGTATCAATAACCCTTGTGTCTTTGTTGCTACATGCGTCTCTACCCCTTACTAACCCATGATCAAAGAACCCATAATTCTGGGTGACAGCAGGTTCACAGCCAGGTACTAATCTGCTGGCTCTTTCTGTTTCTTCCCTCATCATTCCCTGCAATTGGAAGGACAGACAAGTACATTACTTGTGCTCTTGATCTCTTAACTAGTTGTCCCAAGAAGTCTCTCTTGCTTGCTTCTGGACTTCCTGTTGCAACTTCATCACTGCCTACCTGAAAAATCAATAATGGATAATACTCTGAATGCTGTACCAGGTTAGGAAGCTTTCTCTTCACGTCTTTAACCCTGGGACCAGGAAGGCAGCAGAGTTCCCTAAGAAGTGTGTCTGGTCTGCATATTGGGCCTTCTTTTCCCCTCAGGAGAGACGCTCCTATGACAATGATGACCTATCTTTTTTTCTTTGTGGAAGCAATATTGTCACAGGGCACAGGCCAACTTGACCTCAGTGACTCCTCTAACCTAGATGAACCATTGTCCCTGTCACTGTTCAATTCCACTTGCACTGGAAGCAGCATTACAAAATACTCTTGGCAATATCCTAGGTAACTTTGAAAATATCCGCAACAATGTTCTTATTTATGTTGCTAATAATATCTCCTAACTCAAATTCTCACTTTTTGCTCCTCTTCTTTGTAAACATTCCTATATTTAGTGCTAAACTGTTTGTACTGAAATCCATATTCATCACTTCACCTAGAAGATCCATGTTTGCTGCTGTCTGATGAGCCCGTCTTGCTGAGGTGGTAAAAACATGCAGCCAAAGTCACACAAGGGAGTGATATTATTGTTCTCATAACTAGTGCTCTTAACTCCTCATCTGGAATGACAGTTATTTACTTATGGCAGGATTGACAGAATGGAACTGGATATAAAAATGAGACTGTCCATAGCAAGATGTCTCCATGCCCTAAATTTGTATCCTCTGTTTAATCATGTAAGCATTATTGTAAAATTGGTAAGAATAATGTATATAGGTTGCAGAACCTTTAGCAATATTGCATCATGGAGCTTTGCATGAATGTATAGTTCTTATAGGATAAGAATTTGGGAGTGTTGGCTGCTCTCAATACAAAAAACAGTTGTGTGACTGTAGAACAAAAAAACACTTGAGTGTTTACCACACTAATCTAAAAATCTGGGAACTTCTGTGGATCTAGCACTTCCTTGCACGTGTTTTGCATCACAGGGAGAGTGGCAGGCTGGCTGATTAGTCCATAAAGAGAAAAACTTTCCATCAAATAAAGTAGAATGACTATTTGTTTTAGTAATTCCTAGTAGCTTGGAGGCATGCCTGTAGCCAGTCACATCATTTGCAGCTTCCTGGGTGCACTTGTAAACACTCATCACAAAAGGTCTCATTCATTTTGGTACACAGACGCTTGAATCAAAGCATTCTTTATAGAACTCTTGAAAAGATGCTGTTGAAGTTGAGCTTTAAGAATAATTATCTTTGAATCTTTGGGCCATTATATCTTATCAAAGTATTAGTGAAGCAACACAACCACCTAAACAGTGAGAGCTGAAATTTAGTCATGGGAAGAAAAGTGAAGAGTGAAAGACTGTCCTTTCTCTTCTGTCTTCTGGAATATTTTGAAAAGCCTATTTGTGATCAACAGCAACAATGTATTTTTCTCCTAGAAAAGAAGATTTACAGAGATCTATGGGCAATAGCTTAGGTTACAAAAAATCCAAACTAATAATAAATGTAACACTAACCTTCATGCCGAAAGGACAGTTGTGTATAAGATGCAGTTTGGTAGAGAGGCATACATGATTTAGGTCCAATTGTCCACTAATACAGCTAGTTCATGTTTTACTAAGTAGAGAATGGCAAAATGTCATATTAATCAAAAGCTTCTGCACCAGGAGCTCTTTTCATGACAGTTTTGCAGCTCTTAAGATGTTCTGTTCAAGTGACTTCATGGGCCGTATCCACTCTGCATCCTGGGCATTGGGTAGACTGAAACCTCTGCACACAGAGATATCACATGAGTAAGGCATGATGTAACATGATGCAGGCAGACTGAGCTCATGGGCTTCAGACAAGGCTTCCTCCAGGTCAGATTCCATCGCAGACTTGCAGTAAGATACCATCTTTCCCCAGGGTGTTTGTAGTTGAAATAAGCCTGGTGAGCTGATTATTAAGATGTGTGACCACTGCAGGCTGTGGCTCATCACTGGCTCAAGAAAGTAGGGAACTTTACTTTTACCAGTGCAGTAAGTGCAAAGAGTCTTTGAAGCTGCAAATCAACTGATTCCTGAACAGGCACCCTCAATAACAGTGCACATTGCAGAAGAGGCAAGTCCTTTGGCATGTCTATCTCCTCTTTGCAGCATATTAGCTTTGCTTGTGCTATGATTTGAGCAGTTGCTCATATTTCACATATTGCATCTGGAGTGACTCCAAGGAAACTGGGAGATAGTCTCATTGACATCTGGTGGCTGACATATTAGTAAGGACTTTGGCTTCCATTTCTCACTTACCTTCCTGAGACCGTTGTATTGTCAAATAGTACCAGCAAGGAGGATCAACAAAACTTTACAGGTTCCTGTGAAATCAAGAATTATGAGCTGACTGCAATTCACAGTGTGTTTCTTCTCCATTACATGATAAAATATACTCTTCTCCTCATATTTTTTGTGCAAATGTTGGTAGAAAAGAGCTTGCGATTTGATTCCTTCAAGTGTTTGTGTTGGGAGAGCTCTTGTCGCATATGTTCACAGAGAGTGAACATAAAAGGGGCCTGAGGATAGACAAAAAATCTGTTTGACTATCTGACAAATAGTTACAGAAACATTTTGCATATTTACCCATCTTCTAAGAGAAACATATTGCTATGCAACAAAAATGTGTTTACTGTAAAATGACATAGACAGTAACGCTTAGAACAAACTTGAAAGAGTTGGATTTTGTAAGCAGCTCATTTACATAGAAGCACAAGAACATTTGAAGCTTAAGAGACAGCATCAACGGATAAAAGACATCTATGGGGACTAGACTCCATTAACCTTAGGTTTGTATGGTTTTCTTTTCCTCTCAGGATTGAATATTTGTTTAACTACTGAATCAGTTCATGAAATCATTCTGTGTCCTTAAAAGTATAGTAACTGCCTTGCCACCAGATTAGTCTAAATTCCTCTTGAACTGATTTGCTAAATTTATATAACTTTGTTATATCACTGGCAACTTACATTTCTATCACTTCATGCAAAATAAATTCGTTCTCACTTATGGGGTAGTGCTCCTTCTCAGTTACAGCCTGAGACCTGCCGATTTTTTACTTAGTTATCCCAATAGATGGTTGGCATTCATATTCATTTTTTCTCTCTTCTCAGCCAGGCTGCGTCTCAGTGAGGCATCACACTGAAGCCAAATTGATGTAGCATATTCAAATTTCAACCTTGTTACTGAAGAGAATGCCAAGAGTTTAAAAATGTCAGACCTTTGAGATTGAAGAATAAGATGCCTGAAAAGAAAACTTTCAAACTCAGCAAGATGATGACTTCTGTCTCTGGAAGTTCTATGTAAAAATCTCTAAGCAGCTAAATGAAAGATGTCCTCAAGCTCTAATGACAATAGAATGGTAAAGGTAGCTATTATGATGCATATAAAAACCTGAAGACAATTTCATTATGTAATTGACAAAAATCCTTTTTCCCAATCCAATACTCTAAACTGCTACATTAGAAAAGAGGCTTTGGAAATCCAACCTTTATAACAAGTTTCAGCTACTTTTAGTTAATATGAGATTAAATACATTTTGCTCAAGGATTTGTCCATAGAAAAGACAGATTTTCACCTCTGGATAGCCAAGTCAGATCATGCCTGGGTTTAGGGTTGAAGGTTGTTACCCTTTTTATGTAGCTGTGCAGCAGTTTGTCTAATTTTCTGCATGTTTTTGTAGACAATGCAAGCTTTTTCTGCTGGTTGCAGTGCAAAGAGGTTAAGGTTTCCTGTTGATTTGATTGTACAGCTCATGGACTTGCAAATTTGAACTTAAAGGTAAAAATAGAAATCTCTCTTAAATATCGCCTTTCCAGGAAGCATCTAGATTCTTCAATGGTATTTTCTGAGGCTTGTGCTATCCCTGCTCTATGCCTTGGAAAGTGACACTAGAGCTGTTTGAAGCTAAACAGGAGAGTAGATGCGAACCATGTCTAAGCAGGTGAAGTACTGAAATGGTACATGGTGGATATCCACATTGGATAAGGTAAGAAACGGCAAGTTAACATTGTCACAAGAAATATTCATGTTGGCATGCATGATATGGTAGCAATATTCTGACGATATGGAGAATGGAATGGTTGCAAAAGCATGCCTGTCTATGAAGATCTGTAAGAACAAATTAAATTACCATCTATTAGTAGTCACAAGATATTAACAGTGACCCTATTTTGGAATAGTGACAATCAACTGGATTACCTTTTGTGTTCCTTTACATTTGTGTTTTCCTATGATTCAAGGTCATCTCTGTCCACAGCCATGTTTTCTTAATCCCTAATATTCACACTACAGTTGAAAAGGATGTCCAAAACTGACATATCACTAAGATTGTGGTGGCAGCTTAAAGCATAAGGTAAGAATATATGTTGATAATAACAAAGATGAAACATAGGTAACCTAAAATCAGGCAAAGGAATAGTAATTGTCACCTTTGTTAATAATAGCACCAGTATCCCAAGGGGCTTTCTTTTTCTATTTGCAGGGTACATCTTGTCTGCACCAGCAATATACATGAAATGAAGTTCTAGCTGAGAGACATTTCATTTAGAGCAAATACTGAAACTTTACAGATGCTTGCCTGCAGCTGTACAGAAAAGACAAACAGCCTCCAGACAAGCCAGCCCCATAGAGCTTTTTACTTGCTTAGTTTTAGCAAGATATATGAATATCTAAGCAGATGGAAAATGAGAGCTAGGATGAGACATTAATAGAACCCACCGGGAATCAGGGTCCTGAAGTTGCCAGAAGCGAAGTCTCTTCAATTCTCCGTGTAGTGGGGGAGACATAAGGGTGCACAATACTGTGCTGAAACAGGTCACAGAGAACAAGATCCATCAAAGCCCCATCTTGGCAGTGTCACAGGCTGGAATGAAATAAGACAGTTGTGCAAGAAGCTATAGAAATAATGCATGGAAAGAAAACAAGTGGGAAGACCTGCTCTGTCACAAAATGCCTGAGACATATGTTACAGATGAAATTTTGCTTCTGTAGAGAACTGTGTGTTTGCATCCCAGAAGATGTTTTGGCCCTGGAGTAGGCTAATTGAATTTTTCCTGCTGTGGACGGACAACGGAATTACTCTAATGCAGCTTTATTTCATTTATACTGACTGGACTCAATGTAAGGTCCCTGTGGGCATCCCATCTTCTTCAAGGTTTGGCTGCTGAGATGCAGGGCCAGCTTACACACAGTGCAGCTGAGGGATGCCCCTGTGAGGGTGCTGTGATGACTGGTGAATCCCCAGGGACCAGGAGCATTGGGGTATCTCCATGGTGGGTGGCAGGTCAGGGCTGTCCCACTGCCCCGGCCAGGAGCAAGGCAGACAGGAGACAGTAGGGGACAGCCCCAGCCATGGGCACTGGGCATGTCTCTATGGATGCAATGGGATATGTCCCTTTGGTAGGGTCAGGATCAGGCCCATGGAGGGAACTGGGGTCAGAACCAGCCCCTAACTCATCACCACAGGCTTGGCTGATGCCTGGCTGCCAGGTCCAGCCGTGCTGCCCAGGGAGACCCATAGTCCTGGCCCATGCTGCTTCTTTCACTCAGCCTCTCTTTACCTCATGGTAATGAAGTGGCTACACAGGTTTAGTTTTGCCCAACTGGTTCTTAAAATTTGTAAATTATGACTTAAAATTCTTCTGCTCTCTTCCTTAGTAACTGCTGCTGCTTACCTGACCACCTCTGTGGTGTCCAGCTGTGCCACTTGCCTCTGTGTCTCCCCTTACTTCTACGATGATATGTTTCAGGCACAAACATCCTTCGAAGTACTCACCGGAAGGTGGTGAACTAACTGCAGCTTCTGCCTGCCTTTATCTTTACTGATAGTTCCATTCCTCAAAACCTCCAGAGCCCATACTGCAGCAGCCTTCTCTTTCTTTGCCATCTCTAAGGAAAAGGATACACCATGAACCTTTCTCCTCCTTGTTGGCTGCCCTGAGTGTGGGCTGATGAAGTTTTAACCTCGAATCCATTGTGGGAGTTTGATCAACAGACTCTAGCTCAGACACAGAAGGCCAAAAGCCTTTAAGGAATATGACTGTCTTGTTTATTAGGCCTCTCCAACTCCAGCCAATGAATACTCAAACTAATTTCTAGTCATAGCTACATAAAGGGTCATTGCTTGAAAGAAACAACTTGATCAAAAATGTTCTCTTGTGTTCCACTTTGCCATTCTCTTTCTTTCCCTTGAACTGACAGACCATGGGCAATAGGGATAATATTTCTTTGTGTAAGTGGAAAACACCTTACTAGGGAAACTGATTTATTCAGACAGAAATATCTTCCTTTTTCTAGATACACAGAAAATCAAATGCAAGGTGGAGCAATAAGTGGAAAAGGAGAGTTTTCCTTGGTTTCAGTTTATTGCAGTGAAATTCACTGCTCTGCCAGAAGTAACGTCACAGTAATGAGTAATGTCATGGAGGTCTCAGTTAAGTGCAAATTTAGGGTGAATATCATGCCATATTTATTGTGAAACAGAATCACTGTTCTTAGAAAGGCTGAAAATGAGCTCTTCTGCAACAGAATGTATTTTCTTCCCTTGCAAGTATCATACAT
The DNA here is from genome assembly GCF_000696875.1 of Nestor notabilis. NCBI lineage: Eukaryota > Metazoa > Chordata > Aves > Psittaciformes > Psittacidae > Nestor > Nestor notabilis. Next base: position 9,982 of record NW_009918223.1, on the reverse strand, counting down.
TTTGACACATTGAAGGTTGAAAAGAAGAAAAAAAGACAGGTACATGAGGAATATATAACTTCATTATATCACTTCTGCCAAAGCACATTCTATATGTCAAGAACATGCTATACACCCCTTGGGTGACAAAAGGAGAAGAGTTCCTTGGTTGAGTTGGAAGGTATCTATTGGAATATTTCTTCACTGAAGTTGCAGTCAGACAAAAGTAATTTTGTTTTAGAGACAAGGTAGTAGATTTTGAAGTTGTGCTATATGCATTTAAGGGACTTTTGGTCTCCCTTTATAATCATGCCTGGAAGATCAGCGTTTTTTTGAGCCCCAGATCCATGACTTCCTCTGTGATCAGGGATTTTTATGGCCTGTATGATTCTAGTACAGGTCAATGACCTAAGTGCTGAGGCTTATTTCTCTCTTACAGATAATTAAAAAAAAAAATTCAGTATGTACACTCACCTGAAATTATCAGCATGTTTGGTGTGTGAGCATCGTCAGAATCATAATTCATTCTGTCACCTATGTGAGAAGCTGCAGAAAAGTATGTGTAAAAACCTATTGGATGAAAACATTTAGTGCCATGAAATTCTACCACCTGCAAAGGCACGTGTTAATGCTTCAGGAATACATACATACCACAGACAGTGTTGCAGATTGCAGCAACCTGGAATGTGTTTGTGTTCCTGTAGCTCTTTCATTAGCATGTAATTATTTGTTCAGGGCCACTGTGTTGCTGCTGCTTATCTATATATTGACATGATTGGTTACATGTAGAGCATTTACTTGTATTTAACTTTGTTTGCAAAGACTATTTCAAGATGATGCCAGTGGGGGTGGGGCGTGAAAGGAAGAAAGAGAGACAATATTTTTAATTAGTCTTGTGTAGGCAGGAGGGAGAGTACAGATGTACAATGTAAATGCATCATTTTTTTTACATTTTTGTTGTGATATCAAGCAGCAAATAGACCAATCACAACAGTCCAGTAGCTTTATTCGTGCTGGTTTTGGGAGACTTTGCACTGCTGAGCACCCTTATGATGCCTTATTGTTGTTCCTGCTTGACATTCCCTGTCCTTGACATCTCCCTTCCCTTGAATCGATGATGACTGCCATCTTAGCCCTCAGGCTGCTCCACGGCTGCTTTCAACTGAGCTAGCCTCATCCGTTATTTCCTGCTGCCCTACTTTTGCCCCTCACCACCCCCTCTTTTAAAGTCTACAGCAACTTTAATTCATCTTGCAAGCATGGCTGTTGTGGAAAGCTTTTTTGAAAGGCAGGAGGTTTACGCACATGGCTGAATCTCTGGTGGAAATTTCCTTGCTCTGGTGCACTGCGTTGGCAGGGTATCAAGGAGGCTGGCTGCAACCAGCCTGCACCCCTTCTGTGTGGTCTGACACAAAATGGCAGCTTGAGATGAGCACAGCCACTTGCCTGGATAATACATTTAATTATAAAAGTGAACAAGTCATGGTAGCAATGTTGTTTCTCGATGGATATGGCTATCATGAGGTAATCATCCCCATGGGGGATTAAAAGCACTTGTTTATGCTTGGTGTTTGATACACCCCAAGGACATGATTATCCCATGCCAGTAGTCATATTTCTTGTTATACCTTATTGCTTAATTGCAACATCATAAAAAAAAAAAAAAGAAAAAAAAAAAGAAAAAATGTAAAAAGGAAAAGAATAGAGATGAGGTGAGATATTGCTGAAATCGTCGTAAGAGACTATGATAGTTTCTGAGCTGCTAGCTATGTATATTAATTAACCCTTCTCAGAGAAAGTCCACAGAGGCGTACTTTCAAGAGAGATTCCCCCTGCTTCTCACACGAAGAGACATGTGGTATAGTCTCTCTCTTGGTATCTCATGCACTGCTCCAGGCACTTGATGTCAAAATACCAGCTGAAAATGTAGGATAAGAACAGCCATAGGCTTTCCTCTGGTCCTCAAGACATTTCAAATCTATACTTTCCTGATTAGTATAATATCCTGTTTCATCAGAAGCGCAAATATTTTTTCTCCTAGTCTCCAAATGGGCAACTTTTACAGCAGTACGTGAAAAACCTTAACATAAAGAAAACAGAAAACAGAAAATTCACCTGGGAGTCCAAAGCTTTAACCCATATTTACTTTTTTTCCGTTGTGAGAAACATTTAAACAATTCCATAACATTTATAACTGCACATCTATTTGAAATAATTGAAACAGAAACGCTAAAAGAAATTACATTTTGCTAATCCATTTACAATGGTATAAATTGCTTCTCATAGCCAACTGCCAGGCTGGCTGTTTTATTTAATAACTTTAACGCTGAGGTTCCCTGAGGCAAGAAGACAGTTATCCCACCAACTGCAGAAGGTTTTACTGAAGTGTCCCCTGGCTATTAGCCAGGGACTGTGAAGGAGCTTGGCTAACAGGTTCACTTGCATTCCCTGTCTCTGACAAATATAGCTGTTATATGTTTTAATGCAAACTAATTCAAACTGAAGGAGAAAAAGGCATAAACAATGCATCCCTGCAAATCAAACTGTTTTATTAGTATACAACGGTGGCTGGGTGGCTAATAATTTATAATTATAAAATATGTTGTCATTATATTTTGAGAGCCTGGGACTGAGCAATTATGACCTTACTCCCCAGCAGAATCACAGATATATCTTAAATCTAAAGGACTCTCAGAAAAAAATAGTGTGTAGAAGGAGAACTCACAAGCATGGTAATTTGATAGTCATTGCTCTATACAATACAACTGTATCTATAGCATTTATTCCCACATTCAGCAGCACCATGGAAGATAATTCTTTCTTCCCTGTCTCCATCATGAGATGCATTGGGCTGACTTCCATTTCAAATCTGTGAGTAAACATGATTTCTCTGGTTATGACCCCTTTCTTTTTTGTGTGTGTTGGTTTAAGTGGAATCACTCAGTGTAGAGAAGATCAGGATGCAGCCGGTTTTCCCTACTGTGAACTCTGCAGTACTCTTGGTTTCTTTTCATCGTATGAAGGACAGTGTTAGATTCAGGCTCAGCAGCACTGAGCACAGAACTCAACAGCTCAGCACACTGTTAATTGCTTTAGAATGAGATATGTTAGAGGACCCCAGGTTTCTCCAAAGATTGAAAAGTTGCTGACTAATACAAATGAATCCACTTTTCAATAGTAGGACTGTTCTGCTCTACATGTTTAAATGCTGCAAAACATTAATTGTTTCTGAGGCTTAAAAGAACATGCACTTTCTTATAATGGGGAAGACTGAAGAAAAAACTAAGTGAATTTTTTTCCTAAGTCTCTGAAATAGAATACAAAGAAATTAGCAAAGTGTATTAAAATATGTGGAAACCATGTTTTTGATTAAAAATAATTAAACATTACTGAAAATAGCAGAGACATTACCAGCTATGTTTGTATTTTCAAATTGTGTTGATCATAACTGCTAACCATCTATGAATTATATAGGATCATGACTGATTTTTTTTTATTATTTCTCTCAAAGAATTACATTTTTATTTCCAGGAAAGTTGCCCTGAGGCAGACTTGAAATTGTTCTCAAGCAGATAGTATAATTAAGGATTGATCTGCACAGTGGGGAGAAGGTGGATGAATCAGAAACTGACATTTCTTTCTTTTCACTTTTTTCTTATGACTGATTCTGGATTTCTCCCAACTAATATAAGACACTTAACTGTGTAGAAGATGTAGAGTTAGGAGTTTAGATATCCTTGATTGTCAAGGATTGTCAAAGACAGATAGGTACTTCCAGCTGGTAATTTATCATATATCTTGTCATTGACTTTAGCAGGAACCTAGGGCAAATATTCTCCTGGCTTAAGACACCCCAGGTAGGTGCCTGAAGTTGAAATGGGATGAAAGCAGGCTGAAAATTTTGGTTTACCTAAGCAGACACTACCTGTTCTCAGTCACCTGGCATGGAAATGGTGAAGAATATTCACACTGGAAACCAGTAGTCAGAGAGGGAGGTCTTTGGTTTGTCTTCAGTACCCTGATTCCATCCTTTAAATGTATTTTTGGAATAAGAATTGCTCAGCAGGATGTCAGGAGCTGGGCTTGGGATCCCCATCAAAGGCATTTCTCTAGTTTGACCCCAGCAGTTTGATCAAATTTCATGAAGAAATGGGTGCCTTGTGCAGTCAACATCTATTCTGCAGCAAATTCCAGGCCCTGAGGTTGTAGTGTTTCAACATATAGGGATATACATGAAGATTGATATCTTGTGCCTTGTTCCTTCAAGCTACAGTAGAAAATAGTAACTAAGCAAATTAATCTGCTTTGCCATGCATGATATATGCTTTGTTGAAAAACTATTTCCATAATTAATCAATTAAAGTGTATATTTAGCAAGCCACATGCATTGACAAAAATATAGTAAGTCTTTCAAAATAGTATCTGGTTGAGAAGACTTAAAAGATAGATACACCCCAAAGAAACAGAAATTGTTTGGGTTATGTGTCACCTATTGAGCTCTTTTTGTGTAATATGAAACTATCTATCAATTATGTATAATCATGCTGTCACATACAACAGTAAAATGCAAAAAGACCATAAAATAACAGCACAGAATATCATAAATAGCACTTGTGCAGCTTATCTGATCCAAGACTGAAATGATCAACAGAGAGATATAGGTCATTATCTACAAATGCTTATGAAATTCACTTTAGTTACAATGAAGAGGAAACAGGAAGATATGTCTCAAAATAAACGAATTTAATCCAGGGATATTCTGTAGAGTGACCTGACATAAGAGAGTAAACCTCTTGTGCTCAGTGAAGCCTCAAGCAACATCAAACAACTTGATACATCTGGTGATATTCTTGGGTAATATATCTAATTATTGAACTTTATAAAATATTTGGGCCTTTTCATTAATGCAACTAAATAAGTATTTCCCTGTAATACTTTTTTTTTTTTTTAATTTTTTAAATGCTGTAAGAATTGATCATATCGAAATATACTAAATCTGCCAAGAAAGAAGATTCATGAAGAACAGCCTTTCCCCTGGATGAAAGGGCATTATGTCTAACAGGCTCTTCACAGGACATTGAGGGAGAAACTCAGTTTTAACTCTGCAGATCAAAGAAATTGACGTATCCTGAAATTTTGGTAGTGAACAGAAGCCCAAAGTTTTGGTATTACCTGTTTGACTTCAGAAAACTGCAGTTCTATGAAAACTGATTTAACAATACTTTGGCACTCCTGATTTTGAGATCATTTTATCTAAGCAAAGAATTTATTTAAGACTGATTCATTAGCTTATTCAGGTAACAGTTCACTGCATGACCAAGCCCTTACTTGTATCTTCATTACCCAGTTTCTTTCTGGTGGTGCCTCTCTCTGGCAATGCAAAGTTCTTTGCACTTTCCAGTAACAGTCAGGGCTGCTGCAATAGCCAGGCTGCCAGCTAAACACTCCTTCAGAATATGTCTTTTTAGTGCCACGGCAGGTTTTCAACTTTTTTCCCTGCCTTAATTTGTTCAGTTTAAGTTGCTTTTGAAGTCAAAACCCTTCTGATCACTGAACCTAAATGAAAATCCCCTTTGTTGCAACTGTTGTTTCACACTCTAGCACAAACTGCTTCTGTGCTATTTCTCCATTTTATATATATAATAATTCTTGTGCTGCCTCTTAATGTCCAAGTTCCTTCTGACTATGAAGATACACCACATTTCTCAAGATGAGCGTGAGATTTAGACCTACATGGTGTATATAGTTCCCCAAGGAATTATGTTTGTCCCAATGCAACCAAAATTTGTCCTTCCACCTTTAGACTGTTGATTCAAATTGTGAATTGAGAGGAAAAAGTGGTTACGTGAAAATGATAAAAGTAGAGGACAGAAGTCAGTTCTGTGAAGAAAGGATGTGTTGCTGGAGATACTGTATCAGAAAGGTAAGCAACAGACCCAGAGAATAGTGGCTATTGGATCACTCTTTGCCGCTAACACACTCTAGCATGTGAATCTGTTAGCTCTTGAGAAAATAATCAGACACAGACTTGAAAAACTCCTGGAGTCCATATTACTGTGTCTCTTTGGCTAGATCGCAGAAGAAATATTTAGGAACTCGGGGGTTTTTCTGCTGAAGACAAGCAATTCTTACATGCTGATTTTAGTAATTTTGTTATTTTACACCTCTTTCGTGTTCTTCAATGTAATCCTGACCTTTGGAGTACTGTGATTAAATTTTGTAACTGTGTCTGTACAACTACTTCATATGCAAGGCTATAGCTCCTTATTAAATCTTGTGGAAAAAAGAGAGCAGGAGAGACCTGATCCATTATGAATGGAGACGTTCTGAGCCATTAAACCAGCAGAGAAGAGAAAATCTGAGGTTAGTGCAGAACAAAAGAAAACCTTGTCACAAATTTTGGGAATTAATTGATTAAGTAGGAAGCTTTTCTAAAATTCTTTGATAAAAGAGAATTACAAGTAATATGACTTGTAATATTTCAGCCATTCAAGGATAGCAGTCTGCAGCCCAGCTGTGCTAGACATTGGGATATGGCCCTGCACTGAACAAGTACATCATGGGGGTTGCAGTAGAAGCAAACTGAAGCACATCTTTCTGAATCCAAATCTCAAAAATCTCATAGGAGACATTTTATTTCAGAATGCACTTCTCGGAGTCTGATACAGAAACTAGAGCCAGAGCTCAGAAAACTCACTTTGTCATTCAGAGGGTGTTTACTGAACTGCCATTTTTGGTATAATGGAAATGTCCAGAGGTAATTTGCGGTGCAGGAAGCCTTTCTGCAACAGATTGTCAGGATTATGCTGTGATGTGCAGGGAGTCCTGGCTTGATGCATGGCTTGCTCTCTGCATCTGCTACAGACCACTTTCCTAGACAGGATTTTTGGTTCAGTCCAGGGACCTGGTCTTCTTAAGTAGCCCCTCCTGTAATGTAAAAAATAAAGGAAGACATAGACTGTGCTGTGACCATTCTGAAATTTTGCAAAAATGGTAAAAGAAGGCCTTTCTATGTTTTATTAATACACCATTTTTCATAATCAGATTTTTTTAGGTGTTACTATAATAAAAAAACAACTTGTACTGAACTGATATATCTTATTCATATCCAGAATCTGTAATAGTTGTAGGCCTTTTAACTGGGATAAATAAATCCATCTGCAACAGACTTTGTATGATTCTCTGTACTCCAAGATGCCCTTTTAATTGTTATCAGTGGTAAGAGCACATAAAAGCAGAAATAGGTTATATAGAACTAATGGGAAGGTCTGTGCCATAACAGTCTGTAAATCACTTCAAACATTTTGCTGTGGAACAAGCACATTACACAATTTAAGTTACCAGCTGGGTTTGGATGTCAGATGTCTTGATGTAAAAGCTTGAGACCCTGGAAAATCAAAGTGACTTAGAAGTGATAGCAAGTTCATGAGCAGTGATCATGAGAGATGTTCTGATGGACTGGTTTTCTTGTTCATTAAAAACCAGGAGTTTTACAGAAATTATTATAATAAATTACATTTCTGGAGTAAAAACTAAGCAGGTTCCTTTGCTAGCACCATGACCATTTGTCCAAAGCATGTCTTACTGATCTTTCCAGAAGAGGTCAGGACAGAAAAAACTTTCACCTTTAATGTTGTTTATCATTCTAGTGTCTTGTTTTTATTACTCATGGCTCGACCTCAATCAATATATTTTCTAATCTTGCTCTGCAAGTCAATTTCTATCTTCCCCCACCCCCTTTCTTTTTGGGGTGGGGTGAAATGAAGACAGAGTTATGGCATTCCTTATGAAAAAAATATTCTTTCTCTTAATAAGCTATTTAAATTCCCTTTTTTTTCTAGCCCATGGTGAGAAGGGGGAAAATCCAACTTATTTTTCCTGAATGTCAGATTTCCCTGAAAGCTACTTCTTATAGTGAACAAAGGTATGGTGGTGTAGGAGTGTCTGCTTAAATCAAGGACATTTTTGGAGTTGTTCAGTCATCACGGGACAGAGCACAGGTATGCAAGGTAATTTCTGGGGACATTTTGTATGGAAGTCCCTTTGGAGCAGTTAGCTGTTGCTTACCCTGTCCACAGGGAGAAAACTAATGAAGAAGAGACTGAATCACAACATGTTAAGGATGATGTATAAATTTACTGTACAACTTAAAAATTAATTCCTTTGCTTTCTGAGGCCTTAAGCAGGCAAGTTTTAAATCTGTACTCAGCCATACCAGAACATGCAGCTATGTCTATTTGGTAGGAGAATTTATGATCATTTTAGCTAACATATTCTGACATAGTTAATAACCCCAATGAAGGCAGACCCAAGGTGACTTACTCATTGTGTATTTTTGCACAGAAAATATTAATCAGAAAAGCTCTGCTGGTGGACCAGCTTGCAATTCATCATTATGCTGGACCCAGCAACCTCAGTCTCCTGGAAAGAAAAAAAAAAAAAGAATCTTTTGGGCTAGGTGAACCATCTTGCTCGAATTTTGACAATGCAAATGCATTTTGATTTATTACAATATGGAAATTGATCAGGGGAATATCCCACTTCCTCTGGTGCAAATGCCATGGAAGCAAGAGCAGCCAAATCTCAGAAAAGGAAGAAGGAGAAAAACACTGGGACAATTGTTTTCTCAGCCTTCTCTATGACACTGGCTAGTATGAGGTGACTAGGAGATCACCCACAAAACTGGGTAAGAGTTATGGGGAAAATGTGAGAAAGTATGTGCCAAGCTCAGAAGCTCTGGTATTTTATGGCTACTGAACACTGTCACAGGGTTTTTTGGAGGGCTTAAAACAACAGTTGAATCCAGCTGCCCTTTCAGCTCTGTGGTCAGAAGCAGGATCCTGTCTTCCTACTTCTTGGTATTGCTCAGAAAATGGTGCTAGAAGAAATCAGGTTTGATCTAGCTTTAGTTTTGGCTTTTTTTGGTTGTTTGTTTGTTTGGTGGTTTTTGGTTTGTTGTTTTGTTGGTTTTTTGTTTGGTTGGTTGGTTGCTTGCTTGCTTCCTTTTTTGGTGTTGCTTTTTTGTTGTTGGTTTTTTTTTTGTTGTTGTTGTTTGGGCTTTGGGATTTGTTTGTTGGTTGTTTTTTTTTTTTGTGGGATTTGTGTGCAGGTCTATGAGTTAAGATTTTCTTAAAAATGTGGATTTCCAAGAGACATTTCAAAATTTTTGATCACTATACAGAGGCATGTGTAGAGTAAAATGTTGCTGAATTAACCTATTGCTTAAAACTGTATTTTCAAGAACAACTCTTCTTTCTCTTCCCTGAACCTAAGAATTCTTGCTGGTTTTCAGTGTTTCCTCAGCTGCTTGAAAGGTTGAGTTTGAAGTTAGTGAAGTTACCAGCTTTAAGAAGGAAGATGAAACCTCTTAAATTAGGTGAAGGCAGAAAACTGTAAAATATACTAAATTTTCAAACACTTTAGCATAAATTGCATCTGCTCTAATAGAAAGTCAGAGAGGCTTAGTGCAGACCATAGGATGCTGTTTTCAGTTACTCAGATTTGGCCAAACTTTGTTGTCGTTGAAGGAAATTAGTTTTCTCTATACCCTCACTGGAAGCAGAGATTAATCCACTACTTAGCAGTCCTAAATTATCAGCAAGAATTCTGATTTCATGGTCCTGAAACTCAAGAAAAGTTGTACTTTTCATATATTAATATTCTTGGCCAAAATACAAACATCATTGGGTCTACTTAGGGTTCTTTGCAGGACACTGGTGTAACAATGTGGAACAGTCACGCTGCCTGTAGTTATCCACTTAGAGTTTCTGTCTCATGAGATGTAGGGATGCAAGATTTCAAAAGCACTGAATCATAGAATCATAAAATGGTTTGGGTTGGAAAGGACCTTAAGATCATCTAGTTCCAAGCCCCCTGCCATGGGCAGGGACACCTCACACTAAACCATGTCACCCAAGGCTCTGTCCACCCTGGCCTTGAACACCGCCAGGGTTGAAGCATTCACAACTTTCTCACGCTCACTGTAAAGAACTTCTTCCTTAGA
>NW_009918222.1:8836-28390 GCF_000696875.1 Nestor notabilis | reverse complement strand
CCTAACGCCCGGGCGAGGCGGCCCCGAGCCCCCGGTGTGTGTGTGCCCGTCCCCCCCCATCACAGCGCTCCGAGGCGACCTAAAGCGGCGGATTTTCAGCGCGACATTAAAGCCTCCTTACGCAACGCGCGTTGTTAATAGCTGACCGCGGAGCCGGAGCCCCCCCCTCAGCACCGCGGGCACGGCCTCGGCTCCCTCGGGGACAAGGGGACGGAGGCACCGTTTGCTGCCCGAGAGCACCGATCCCGGGCGATATATTCCAACGCTTTATTCCACAGGACCATCTATTTATGTGTGAACGTGCGCGTGCAGACGTGGTCTTTTAGTTTTCGGCCGGTTTTTAAAGGCGAATGTAAAGGTTTGCTTTCCATATGTTACATCTCTCGAGCACAAAAACGATCTCGTCGCTCTTGAAAGGGATTGAAATCCTTCTCTGCTCAATCTCAAGACACTCGATACACTCCCAAGGGTAAGAAAAGATGTTTAAGAGGATGGTGTGGGATATATTTAGATGAGCAGCAGCGCAGGCTGACGTGAACAGAGACACAAGAAAGAACAAAGTGAAAACGCTCGACAGTCAGTAACAAAAACCTGAGAGTATCCGAGTTCTTAATTTTCCTTCCCTTAATTCACATTTCCCTGCACAGAGAGAACATCAAAGCGGCACACGGCTGTATGGGAACAGGAGGTACAGATGAGGTGTTGCTTCACCTGACTATTACAGGATTTACTGTTGCCTTTGTGGTAAGTGAAAAGGAAGCTTCCTGCTCTATGTCATTTGTTTAGTATTTTTTTCAGTCTTAGCCTAATTCTCCTCCCCACACAACAGGAACGTGCTCAACCCTCTCATCCTACCAGAAGAGATGAAAAATACTGAGGTTATCTCTACAGTGCAAACCTGAGGTGGAATTACTTCACATTGCAAAGGCCACCACACAGATTCTGAAATAAACACTCAACAGCTCCATTTAACCTCATTCTTCCTGATTTTTCAGCCGTCCCCAGCAGAGGCATCTCTCAACCACTCCAGAACCCTGAATCCCGAGTCTAAGTCAGTGATTCATCACTTGCTGGCAGACGCACTAAGCGGGAAAGAGGCGATGAAGACAATGGTCGGGAAAGGTTTGCATTATGCAATGAAACTAAATTCACTTTCTTCTCCTTTCACTTCAAGTTGTTTAAACAGGCTAAAAAAGTCCCTGACAAAACAAAATCCACTGGAGCCTCCATGGGAGGTTGCAGGGAGCCTGTTTTTCCCATGATTAAAATTCTCTTGGCAGTATTTTTCATCAGTTTATTTCAATATTAAGACACATAAAATAACACATACGTGTTCCTTTCCAACTGTAACTCATTGCTCCAGAAAGAAATCCATCACAGTCTAAAACTTCAAAAAAATCTCTAATTAGTTGCCCACTCCTCATTAGAACTTTAAAATCCATTTTCAAACATCTCTATGTGCAGCTTCCTACCTCTGCTTTATTTCACCACTATGCTCTCCTAGATAACGAAGTCACTTTGCATCGAAGCTGAAGTTCTTATTTCAATGCCAGAATAACATCTATTTTACAAGCTGTAGGATATTATTCACCTCACTAGTAACAATCAGCATCAACATCAACCACTCAAAAAATCATAGAACCACGGACTGGTTTGGGTTGGAAGGGACCTTAAAGCTCCTCCAGCTCCAACCCCTGCCACACGCAGGGACACCTTCCACTAGAGCAGGTTGCTCCAAGCCCCTGTGTCCAAGCTGGCCTTGAACACTGCCAGGGATGGGGCAGCCACAGCTTCTCTGGGCACCCTGTGCCAGCGCCTCAGCACCCTCACAGGGAAGAGCTTCTGCCTCAGATCCAACCTGAACTTCCCCTGTTCCAGCTGGAACCCATCACCCCTTGTCCTATCACTACGGTGCTCATACTTCCACATTCTGGACCACCCCCTCCAGGAAATCCAAGGATTTTGTGCATCAGTTTAAATCCTGTCTGGACGAGGCACCTCACCCGGTGTTTAAGAGCGACACGTCCCGCTGCTCGGTGCCGGGGGGCGGCACAGCAGCGAAGTGTTAAAAATAATCACTAACACATGGAGCAGCACGAAACGTGTTGAACCGCCTGACATTACAGAACGCAGGCAAAAAAGCATGGAAATTATTTTTAGCACATTGGAACACCTCGAGCAGCAGCCTAGAAAAGATCAGTTTCTACCAAAAACATAGAAAAGGGGGGATTTTTTTCCAGGAGGTGGGGCAGGGCACAAGCAAAATGTGGTTTGCGTCCGATAGGATCCCCCAGCTCCCACCCGTGCTCTGCTTCCTCCATGACACAATACAGAAAACATGTTTGCTAATGGATCGCTTGTGGTGCGTGTTCACATTGCAAAAGTGGAGAAAGGGAGGCTGGTGGAGGCAGAAGATTCAAACACCGTTTTGGAGGTTTTAAAACTTTTTAAGATGATAAAAAAATCCCAACGACCCTTTTCCACAATGGAAATGAGGACTCTCATGTTAAAGACTTCTCAAAATCACAAACTATTCCGGGTGCGGAAGCGGCTCCGACTCAGGCATCCACAGCCACCAGTGCCCCAGCAACTGCTGAAGCCTCAGGACACACTGAACAGAGGCCCTGCTGCAGAGAACAGGGGTTATTTTTACCATGATCTTTATGGTCTTATCTTCTACATCACTCCTGTGCAGCTCCCATTACACACCCCTGTAAAGGCCTCCGAATACACATGTAAAGCTTAGCCCAACGCAACAAACCTTTATGAGATAAAGGCTTTTTTCACCTTTTTTTTTTCTTTTAACAACCTGCAGAGCATCTTTCCTCACATTAATGTCCAGGAAAATCACCTCCATTTAACAAAAATAATATTTACTTCACGCAGCTCTCCGAAAACCACATGGAACAAAGCCCCAGCTTCTCCTCTGCCACCTTTCTGCTAGTTTCCACAGTGCCTGAAGGACGGTGCCACACATAGAAACACTCCCAAGTGTCTTAACACCAACGAGTTCCACATTGTCCCCAAACAGGGACCCACCCGTAAGTAAGCAAAATGTGTTTTGCCTCTTCCAGCCTGCCCATGGAGGGACAGGACAAGACCCGACTGACAAAGTTCATCAAGATGTACCAATTTCAGAAGAATTCAGTGTCATAAAGACCTCAGTAATTTCACAGCATCACAAAATCAGCCATTTCCACTTAGAATAAAGCCATAAGAGGATCTCCAGTTTGTTAAAATCCCTGAGAAATACCATGGGATTTGCAAGAAGTAATTCTTCCTCAGACAGCAGCAAACCACCGTCAGTTATTCCAGGTAAATCCCACTCCAGAAATGAAAAATAAGGGGATTTGGTAAAGCAATCCAGGGGTAACACAGCCAGAATTTACTACCCAGGCCATAGAAATGGAACTCAATTTCTGCCTGCTCTGAGTACATGATCCCTAAGTATCTTGCACAGCGAGTGCCACTGAGAAGGGGACAAGGCGGCTTTTGCTCCCCTGGGGTATGAGGCTGAATTCAAAGCGTGTTAAAAATTAAACAGAAAAGTCCACTTGTGCTTTAAGGCCAGTTGGGGTTTTGCTTTACAAAATAAAGTTATAAATGTTTATTACTCTCTAATTTATCGCTTAGAAACATGTAAAACTCCTTTCTGAGCCTTCAAAATTCAATCCACTAGAATCCACCACTTGCTTTACTGAATTTCTGTATTAGTAAGGAAAAAAGTATGTTTATTTCCCTTTCCTCCCAGAGTACCATCTAGTTTTCCATTACTACAACTAGGCATTGCCAAGATGGAATGCTGAAGCGCAGCAGACGCTGCTTTTCTTCTGATTAATCCTAAAACTCTGTTCCAGTGGGATCGTGCTCAGTCCTCTCAAATTCAAACCACTATTTCATCCCATCTCGACCTCCCAACAATGACATTTTATAACTATGACGAGTTTCTTGGACTCCCTTCTACCCATTCTGCAATGCACAAAGGAGCACCAGAGGAGAGAGGTTTTATTTCTCCCTGCTTGGGATTTTTTTTAACCTTAAATGTAACCAGACCTCCTTTTGATTCATCTTCTCCAGGCTTCTTTTATTAGAGACCAATGGAAGCCTCACCAGTTTTTTTTAAGCTGTAATAGGTGTGAAAGATCTTTGACACGGGGTTGTCCTTCTCCAAGTGCTGAGATATCATTCAGAGAGAGGCCTTAGAAATAAACAGAGCAGCCCAAAGTCCTCTCAATCATTCTAGAGGAGCCTCTTTCCCCACCTGCTCTCCAGCCAAGCCAGGACCTGGATTTCTAAATCCAGGAGGAGAAAACAGGAATTAAAAGGAGTAAATAAATCTTCACACGGTTCTCAACTTCCTCATCCTTCCCTCTGTCTGCCCTCCTCAGCATCAGCCCATCCCAACAGTCCAGCATCGAGCAGGTTAGGATTTTATAAGGCAAATTAGAGAGTTACCAGTGGCAGAATTCCATCTGTAGTGATAATCAAACCCCAACTATTAATTACGCTGATAATCACTGAATTAGTGTTTTCAGCTTTGGAAAACAACTGGCACACAAAGGACACGTTTCCAACTCTGCAAACCCCTCAGAGCTCTTCCCAACACTTCCGGGTGCAATGGCACCTTCTTGCTTTCTACTTTTAGGGTGAATTTACTCTTCAAAAGCTAAATATCCAAGAGGCATTTCAACATGAACTTTCAAATTATTACCAGCATTCCCATGATCAGCTCCAGCACTCTTTTTTCTTCCCCTGTACTAGTTTATAAAGCCACAGAAAAGCAGAACCAAGGCCGTGGGTGTATCACTAGGAAATGCACACTTGGATTTATGATTTCTTTCTAATTCCTCCAAGTCTACAGTTTTTGCTGCAAGGCAACAGGGGAAAACGGAACAGATCAACCTTGTAAATGTTCACAGCGACAGGAACGAGAGGAAACTGAACGCCACCATCCATCTTTTCCCAAAGTATTTTACAGCACATCCTGTAAAATGTAGTTGACCTTAAAACTTGCTCATTCCCTCGCTTGGCAAAGGAAGGAGCTCCCCGCTCCCCACACAGACAGGCAGCATCCGTGCACCCCACGCTGCCCAGCCAGCGCCTGATGGATGCTGCACAGACCCACCACGGAAAATAATTAACCACGGCAACACCATTCTCCTCGGCTCCGTTTCGTGCCAACTCAGCCCTTCTGCCTTTCACACCGCTTTACTTCTACACCAGTGAGTAACGCTTTGCCACCAAACACCTTCTATTCTCACAGCCCTGGCTCACAACTCCTCACCGCACCTCGGAAACGAGCCGCAAAACCCAGGGAACGGTCGCTTTGGGTCAGGACCTACCTGTCGCTGCTGGTGCTGCTGCTGCTGCTGATGGAGTCGCTGCTGGAAGACCTGCTCCGGGATTTTCTGCCGCTGGGGGAGCGGGTGGGTCTGGCTGCCTGGCTGGCCAGGCGCTGCGGGGACTGTGTCCTCGACTGCGACGAGTGCGGCGACCGGCTCCTGCTGTGCTGGTAATTCCTCTCTGGCCTTCTGCCTCGTACCTCCCGTGTAATATCATCCCTGTAGATATCCCTGTGTACCACACTGGGCAATGTAAACTGCTCCCGGGCCCTAGGTTCATAACGGGGGTCGTGAGCATCAAAACGGTTTGGACTTCGACTCCGAGAAGTATAATAGAGCCCGTGTTGTAAAGTCCGCTCTCGAGGATCTCTATAGTAATCCTGATCGTAATGTCTCGTCCGATCAAATCCTCCCGTCCCCCGCTCATGGTGTCCATAGGCACTATGTTCATAAGCACGCTCCCTGTTATCTGAAGCCCTGCATTTAGGAAGGGGGGAAAAATATTCCATCAGAAAGGGGCAAGCACAACTCTAAGCATATCATGCAAACATTCGCGTCAGCACTGGACTTATTTTGCGACTGCTTCTCCACTAAACAGCAATAACCTATCAAGCAAACGCTGACAAACTTAAAAACATCTTACTTGACTCCAAAGTTATATTCATATACAATCAAGCTGAGTAATCATCTTGTTTTAATCACAATATTGGGCTTTCATGACCAGCATCTTGCCTGCACAGAGAAAAAATATCACTTGTTCCAGTGCAGAATCCTCATTGAAGTTGTGGGGTTTTTTTCTTTTAAAATTCAATAAACAGGAAAAACTTCAGGTTTGTGGACATCAAAATTAGCTTTTTTTTTTCTTTCCCTCCATTTTTGCTTAAGAGCTTTAAAAAATTTTCTGGGATTTGCTTATTACTGGAGCTCTTCTTGTTATCCTTCTGCAAAAATGGCATGGCAAGGTGGGCTGTAGCCATGAAAGCCTCCGTGCAAAGCATGACCCAGAGGTAAGAAGCTGCTTTCAAAAGGGGTAGCACAACCCAGAGAGAAGACCCAGAAAATTAGGGGGTTTCTTGTTGCTGCTCTAAAACAGTTCATCCTCTCAGAGGGAATTTTGCTGTTATCAGGCTGCTACACTCCATTCTCATCAGCTAAAGAAACATCTTGATCCCTAATGTCAGGATACTTCAACGGTAGGAAGCAGGCCCCCAAAAGATACTAAGACCCTACATGAAGAGTGGGAATTACATTTCTCAGCAGGTATTTTTGTTTCTTGAGCCTGCTGTTGTTACTGCCATCACACAATTTACACTCTCTCAAGCTGCTCTTGAGGAGCTACAGTCCATTTTGTTTTGGTATTTCAAACATTTTGTACATCAATCGAGAAAGGCTCCATGTTCTAAGAAAGTTCTTGTGATCTCTCAAATAAAGAGACAGTAGAACTGACAGGTAAAAGTTAAAAGAGCATCACAAATGGTTTAGTAGTCTAATTCAGACAAGCACCAGGACGGTACGTCTGAGTTACATCCACAAAATGAAAGATCGAGAACGATCACGTTCAATGTTTAAAAAATACTTGTAAAATTCTAAGTATGTCAGTGGGGGCAAAGTTAATTTAAGAATTTAATTATCCATTGCATGAAGGACATTTCAACCTTTTTTTTATTCAGCCTTCTCTGATTCTTCCTTCAGAATCAATTATTAGTCACTTCAATCCCCTGAATCCTAATAACCCATTTCTGCCTCGTGCTTCCTCCTCCTCTCCTGCATCACAGCTCTGTCTTCTATTTAAAATGGCAGAAACATTGCAGGTAGCTTTTATGAATTGAAAATGGGATTTGAATCTTTTTCCATTAGCATCTCAGGAAGTTCCCTCCATTCCTCCTCCAATGAATCACTAGATCCTTAGTGCTCTAAACATATTCACCCACTGTTGTTAAATTATATCTCGTTTTTAAGCTTTCTACAGAGCTAGCTCATATTTTGCCTGCATTTTTCCTCTCTAATTCTATATAAGCAGCTACCCAACCAGTGCAAAACAACATTATTATCTTACACATCCACTCAAAATTCATTGTTGCCGTTCTATTTGCATTATCTCTTGCTCGCAACAATGGCTTTTTGGATTTCAGGATCTGGCACAGAAACATGTCTCTTTCCCCCCTTTTGAAGGACCAAGATCAACAATTTTATATCAACCATTGCATTTAGCATCCTACAGAGTGTTAATCAGTGAAAGCTGCTTTAATGAGGTAAGAGAAAAAGCAGTGTTTTCTAGAGGGTTACTGCTATACAGCTGACATAAAAGAACAAAGTCCTTATCCATGAGAAGGACACAGAAGACAGACAGAGGAGCTAGCAGAGCTGGAAATCTAACAGCTATAGCGCTTCTGGATTTATCTATTAGTACTAAGTACTACTGGAGTTAGTGGAAAGAGAGGGTTTCACTTGGGTTAGGAGAGGGGCTAAGATACACAGGGCAGGACATACCAACCTTTTCCAAGTGTGGAAACACGACCTATATTCCCAATTAAATCTAGGGAGAGAATTGTGAACATAACTTCCCCAATTTTGGCCCCTCTTACAGGGGTAATCCACCTTCTTAATGGGCAAGGGTGTCAAATGATATTTTAGATGAACCAACAAGAAAAAAATTTAAAAAAATTTTAGTGACAAGAAAAAAAAAAAAAAAAAAAAAAAACACAAGGAAAATTCCACTGGAAGGAAGCAGTCTCAGACTGAAACCGTAACTCTGAAACCCCCAGACTTCTTTCTTGAGTCAGTAGGCACTTAAATAGATCCATTACTTTAATTTCCAGCCCTATGTCTGAATCAAGCAGCTGGTAGAAGATCACCCAATGCTGCAGGGCTCTCATCGCTGCTGGCCAGCAGGCATCCTCTGTAACCTTTGTAACCATCCAGCCCAGTCATTTTGCACTGGCGTATCCACAAACTGGTATTAGCACCACGTCCTTAAAGCTAAAGTATGTTTAATGTGGAGCAGCAAAGAGCTTTTTAAGAGACTAGATAGTAATCCACTCCCCATGGCTACTGGCGTCTTGACTGTATACCATCCAATAAATTCAAGGCAGTAGTTCTTATCCCAGCATTAAAAAAAAAGGCTATAATTTCCAAAATTTAGTAATGTCCATCATCTCTTTTTGCCAATACCATCAAAAGGAATAATCCCAATAACTTGGAAATGATGTAGATCCAAAATGGAACAATCACAAGCTGCCTTCGGTCTTCTCCATCCAAGCGTTATCTCCATGGCTAAGTGTTGTCTGTAGAATCCAAGGGGCTGCATCATTAGAGTCTACTAGAAATTTTGTGGTGACAATCCAATTAACATACCCACTGCGTATAGTGAGAGCTGAGAACTAGGCATCGAGCTTTCACAGAATTTTAGGTTCTAGTATTCCGAAGATACTCCACAGAGAACTTCACCACATGTTGTAGAGTAAGATAGCTCCATCTGGCAGCAGGGATACATCCGAGCAAGGCCTTAATATTATCCAAGAAATGGAATCATTACTTCTAGAAAAGAGTAACTCCAATATCGATGCTGGCCAAAGGAAATCTTCCATCTTAAAACCACCTTATTTCAAGTGTAGATATCCAACCAGCTGCGGAAAACATCCTCTATGGATCCACAAGGTACCAGCCACTGGGATAGAAATCACTTCCGTTTCCAACCCAAAATAGGAAACATAGATAATTCCCAAAATTTTAAATCCATCTGGGGGCCCTAGATACGAGTTTGTGTTTCTCACCATATCAAATACAAAATACCTGCCTAGAGAAACCTTGGAACTTACCCATCAAGTCTCCGCTCATAACGTCCTTCCCGTGCATGAAGCGATGGGGGGGGGCCGTAAGTGGGCCCCCCGCCACCTCCTCTGAACCCAGAAACCTCTCTACTACGAGATGCTATGGAAACTGTATCATCCAATCCCCGAGCAGCACTGGGAATGGTTCCTGGTTCATTATAATCCGTCCGGAGGTCTCTATCTCCCATTTTGTTGACAGAGTTGTGTGCCTTCTGCGCACTTTTGATGTCCACAAAATCCACAAACGCTGCCACTCCGCCTTCCGACCCCCTCTTAGGGAGTATTTTGACACTTTCGACACGTCCATATCTGGAAGAAAAGCAAAGCAGAGCGGGAATATTAGAGCTGGTGGAAACAGCCCACGATTAATAACATTGCCTCCTGCAAAATCAACATCCATTTCCAACCGTTTGCCCTTCCCACGCGGCAGGAAAATCAATCGCGAAGCGCAGCAGAGGTTGGCAGAGGTGTTTTCAGAAAGGGAAAAAGCCATTTGTGGAGGGGAAAAAGCCATTTTAACTTTCCACTACTACATTTAAACCTCCTCCCTTTCGGTTGCTTACCACAAGATCACCCTTTTTATAACAACAGAGCTGAAGGAACAGAAAGTGTTTGCAATTAGAGCAGCCCTTCTCACTTCTGATCTGACGAGCAAGACACAATTAAAACAAAACTGTGTCACCACCAGTTAAAAATATAACGACATCCTGATGATTTTCTTCAGAAAATGACCTTGACACAGCAATTCCACTACTCCCATCTATATTTAATCCATTCAGCATGAAACGAGAGTCTTCATTCTACTCCTTGTTCCTGATCTCAAACCCATTCAGTTACAAGGCACCCCTGGGCCAGGCTGCACTTGGGGTTCAAGCTTACACCCCCAAGCATGGACCAGGAAACACAACAGGGACACTGAGGAACGCTGATGGGAATGTGACACCACCCTGCTGAATGTATGTCAAGTTACTGCAACTCAGGCACAAACAGATGAGTAAATGTCTGCACAAAACAAACAATAAACCCAAACTCGTCTGTGCACACAAGAAAACCTGACGTAAAGGTGTTTTTACACAACTTGTGTCAACTCACAGCACCAAGGATAAAGCTGGAAGGATGAACACAGCCATGTTTTCAAACAGCCAAGAGCTGCAGGTCACATTTTGGTTGCTCATTTCACCCAGACTTTGAGCAAAGCAGGTTAAATGTCTTTAATTAATATATCCACGAGAAAAAGAGGCCAAAAGCGTATTTTTGAGCGCGCTGACAAACTGACACACAAATAAAAAACTCATCAAGGGATATGAAGAATTCTCGCAAAAAACCTTCCTGTTCACAGAGGCAGCACGATGCTGAACAGCCGTGAACAGATCTTAGACAAGAAAAGGTGTTTTGAGCTGTACGTGGAGGGAGAAGCTCCCTCAGCTGCCTGTCTGCAGAGCACACGCAGCTTTCCACACACCTTCACATCTCCCCATTGTTGTGGGATGACTAATCCTTGAACAGGATTTGAGAGCCTGCCTGGCTGACTGCTGCCTTCCCCTTCCAACCTGACCTACTAGACTCTGTAACTAATCTGCTTTGGATTTACACCTCATTTTTCTCTGGTTTGTACTCCGCCAAACACAGTGCACTATTTGTTAAGGAATACGTGCACAAACAAGAGCATCTTTCACATCAGAAGTGTGACATTAGGCATAAAAAGGTAAGGTTGCCTCGAAGCTGTGCAGAGCAGACCTTGCTGCCTTTGTCCTCATGGGTACAGCACAGTGATGGTAACTCTCGGGAGTCTCCTAACCTGTGATATCAAACCAACGCACTGGTTAGTCTTCACTCTAATTAAAAGCTGCAATGAGCAAGTAATAGCAAATGGGACTGCAAAGAAGGTACTTCTCACTCTATGCTCTTCTGAAGCTGGATATGGTTATCTTGCCTTGAAGGCAACATTTGGAAAGACCAGAAGAGTAGAGGATATGGTCATTAAAATCTGTGTGAGGGAGAAAAAGGGACGTGGCACATGTAAAGAGAGAAGAAACAGGAAAGGAAGGAAGGGGGAAGGAAAACAGGAAAGTGCTTATTTGAAAACACGCTCATGCCATGTCATGAACATGACAAGAAATACAAAAAATAATCAAGTATCTTTGTTAGCATCACCCTCTAACACATGTTTCAGCACTAATTCTCTACAGACAACAAAGGGAAGATGTCAGAGCACAGAGTGCTCCAACTCTTGACATCCACCGAGTTTTCTCCTAAGCAGCGCAGGCACAGAAGCGACTGGTTACAACACGTACCTTCCTCCCGCTCCCTGTTTACGTGTTCTGTTTCTGGCAACACCAGCCCATCCTTGGTGTACAGCAGGGGGGGAATTAGTATCTTCGCATCACTCCAAAAACCTTAAATCTAACTGACCTTCCTATGCAGTGCTGCCTGCCAGCTCCATCAGACGTGGGCTCGAAAGCACTCCCCTCCTGCTCACTGTCCCAGCAGTGCTTTCATTTCCCTGTTCTGAAACCCTAACACATACACAGACAGACCTCAATTATCCTTTCTTTTGCTGCACAAGATCCAGAATGTGTCCAAATGTTCAAATACTTGAGCTAATGCTGCTCAGAGAGCACAGAAGATCCAGAACATCCATGTAATGTGCTCCCCATGGACCAATAAAATCACCCGACACACACCCAGTTCTTTTGGCTGGGGCTTAATTTTTATATGGGGAAAAGTGCACTTCGGTTGCCATTAATGTAAAAATTGATTTTAATAAAGTATTTCGTTTAAATTATTGTTTTTTCCCTAAATAAGGAATGGATGGGGGAGGCTACTCCTGTATCCCACTGCAGTCCTAAGTCACCCCACTTGGAGAGGGCGCGTTTTAACCCACCCGATATCCATCCACACACACATTGCCTGTGTTTGGTGTCCTGCACTGTACCCTTGATGAGCCCCGAGGATAATCTGTGACAATCACCTTTGCTGAAAGCGAGGGAGCAGCCGGGGGGAGGAGAAAGGGAGCAGGAGAAGGGGGGATGAAAGAAAAGCGGGCGGCAGAGCGCCCTGCACGCTCAAGGACAGCTGCTGCAGAGGAAGGGCTGCATTCTCCTTGCCCCAGCGTGGTCCTGTGATTCCACACATCCCGCGGTCCCCCACCGCGAGCACTAATCCGTCTGGTGATCCGGCCCGTCCCCACCCATTGGCGTCTCTCCGAGCTGCTCCCGTCTTGGCAGATGCTGCCGGGAGGAGGACTGACTGCATCGAGGGGAGAGGAGGGGGGATCTGCAGTGCTGCATCACCACACAGGTTTACTGCAGCAGAATAATACATTACAAGAGGGGGAAAAAAAACCCATGATTCCTTCTGGAATCCGTTCCGTTACGCGGATCCAAGTTAAGATGGAGGCGAACGTGCTCCGAGGAGCGACCTTTGTCCGGATGCCGAGGGCTGGGAAGAGGGGACAAAAGACCAGGGCAGGCACCGCTGCGACCTTTGGAAACGGTCGCAGCGCAGCTCCTCTGCCCCTCACCTCCTATCTCTGTACCTGTGCGTCAGCCCTTTCCAAGAAGGCTGCGTTTTGCAATCGCTGGCAGACAACAAAGAGGCGCCTTCGCTCCGCTCCGAACCTGCAGCCCTAAGGAAAACAAGGCTTTCAGTGCCTCTTCCCTCACGCTGGTTAATCATTTGCTCCGTGTTGTAAGGATTTTCGGTGGGGTTTTACAGTCCAACCGAAGCAGAGGAGAGGAGGACGTGTGGGAGCCGCTGGTGTCACCGAGCTCCTCCGCCAGCACCCAGCTGTAAACACAGAGCCAGCGGCCCTTTCAGAGCAGGAAAGTTGCTGGATAATCACTGCTCCGACAAAGCCACGCTAATCCCGCTTTCAGACAAAGAGAAGGAATTCAGAACTTAAGCATTATCGGTTTATTCACTGCAGATCAAAGCACCTCTGTACTCAAGCAGCTGAAATGTCTCTGGGCTCTTGGCATGGCTGCTCAGCATGTTTCTCTCACTCTCCAGGCTCTTCCTCCTCCTCCCCAGCTCTTCCTCCCATTGGGAAGCACAGCCTCTGCCAATGCCAGGCCGGGCTGGTTCCTCCTCCCCAGCGGCAACGTGTGGCCCAGCCACAGCCACCCCTCACCCTACACAAGGTACCCCACACCCTCAGCACCCTCCCGGCCTTTCCATTTCCAACTAACCACTTCATCACAGGTCCCTGCTCTAAATACTGACTTTTCTACAGTCTCTGCTATTCCCAAGGGAAAGCATTTTTAACAAAGGATGGACTACGAGAAAGCCAACAGCAAATGTTCAGCTGAAAACAAAATCTAGCTGCAATATATTATAAGGATGAGGATCTTCATGAGTTGGTATCTACATGACAGGAAAAGGTAGGTTGAAATCAGAGGAGATACTGCTTTTTAACTGAAACCAAATCCCAGTCTAAATCATGTTACCTCCCTGTTTCTCATGCTGAGCTCTTCTCAGCAGCTCTGAAGATCTTTTTACCCAACCATTTCCATCCCCACAGAATTCTGCAGGTCAGCTACATCCCAGTGTAGGAGATTTCCCTGTGTATCCATTGAGAAGCCGGCACAACACTGTGCTCCAGAGCCACTGCAAGATCAAAAACAACACAGGAGGGGTTTGTGCTTCTTCCTGCACCACTCATTAAGAGCATGATCAGACAAGATGTCCTCATAGAGCCCGACACCAGAATACACTGGGTTCAGTTGGGTTTGCCCAGACTGAAGCCAGGCACCTTTAGCCATGCGAGCAGCAGGATGGTTTCTCCGTGCCACACTCCAGCTCCTTTCTCCTGCGGTGTGATAGGAGCCAGGCAAGCCCCAGCCTGTGCTACTCAGTGGAGCGCTCGCACAGCTTGAAGCTGCTTTGGGCCAATCCCATTCCTCTCCCTTTGTTGTGATTTCGTAACTCCATAATGTGACCTGAAATAATACTTCTCCAGATGTCTGTGCCTCGCTCCTTCTTCCTAACACCGATTCGGTCCATGCTCGGGGCTCCTCTACTCCTGTATTTTCCCGTGTGGTTTTGGTCCAGACACAGGGAAGCACAAGATGGGCAAACACTGAAGCTGCCGTGAAGCAGTTGCCATCACCAGCACCACTGGGGTTTGTCACCAGGCTGCTGAAGTCCGTTCAACTCC
This sequence comes from Nestor notabilis, assembly GCF_000696875.1. NCBI lineage: Eukaryota > Metazoa > Chordata > Aves > Psittaciformes > Psittacidae > Nestor > Nestor notabilis. The sequence goes on along the minus strand of NW_009918222.1, from coordinate 14,060 downwards.
CTGAACATCAGCTCTAGGGTCTTCTGCTACCACAGACATTCATGTCACCAGGGTTTAACAGTCACTGGGTTTAATATTGAAAGTTCCTGAGTCAGCAACACCGAGGAACTTGTGTTTTTACCCAGGCATTCAGAAAGAAGGAGGCACTGTAACTGATCACAATGAGGACATTAATAAATAAAATATACCATATAAGAGTCATTATGTGCTTGGCCTAAGAAGATGACATCCCTCCTCGCTCCATGCTCCGTATCCATTATAGCCCCAGACTTCACCTGCCATGAAAAACACTTACATACTTCTAAATTTCTTTTAGAAAGGGAATTTCACATCAAGAGTGATTCCAGACCAGAAATTCAGATACCAGACCAGAAATTCACATCAAGAGTAATTTCACCACCTTCAGACCTGTGCAGCCCAAGGAATCACAGTCTGCTTCAAGTAATGCAGAGCATTTAGTTCCAACTCTGACAGTATCATCATGTGCCCAGCATGGAAAGAAGACTTAAGAGCTCATAGATACAGAAGAATAAAGGAATTTAAGCAAAAACCACTCCAGAATGCACAGATCACATTACTGGGCTTGGATCCTGCCATAAACAGAGCAGCCGGTCTGCAGCAGACACCAAAACCAAAGACAGAGCAATGGAAAATGCTCTGGAAATAATGGAAATAATGCCAGTTAACTGCAATGTATCTGGACAGAAACAACAAGCAGAATTCCAGCATCCTGGAAAACTACACCTGAAATCAGCTTTAACAAATGTAGGGACCTGTGAGGCAATGAGCCACAATCGCTTGTCTCTGTGGGACTGTCACTCAACCCCAGGGAGTCCAACACACCAGGACAAATACAGCAACACACACGTGGACACTGGTGTGGGGAGACCAAAGGCAGCATGATCCATGAACAACTCAACACGACTCATAACCAAGGGCCTGATCCAGAACCAGCTGAAGGCTGGAGCCTTCCTTCCCAAGGGCACCAGAGAGCTTGGAAGCAGCACACCAGAACACTCAGGAGAGCACAAATCTCTCGCATCAATGCAGACACATCAGTTATATATGCTGAGATTTGGAAACTGGCTACTCAGGATTGTGGTGGAGATCCTGTGGGCATTTATCCAACATACACAGACAGACCTGTCCTGCCTAGAGCCTGACGGCACCATTTTGTAACCCTCCTCCAAACAGGTTTTAGTGACCAAACCCACGAGGATGAGGATACCAGCGCAAAGGCTGCAGCAATGGATGGACCACTTCCAGCAGCCTCAAGAGGAGATTTGGAGATTCAACGTATTTGCTCTCCTTATCTCCCTTCCTCCAAAGGTCATCAACTCTCCTTTTTTCCCTGAGTTCCAGAGCTCTCTGTTCTGCCAAGGCTGGTTGTCAGCACTGCCAGCACACGGGGACAGGCTGCTCCTGTGCCTTGAGGTGTTCCTTCTTGAGGGATGTCCAGCCTTTCTGAACTGCTCTGCCCTTCAGGACTGCCTCCCGAGGGATGCTGTTAACCACGATCCTGAACAGGCCAACGTCTGCCCTCGGGCAGTCCAAGGCAATGCTTTGGTTCTGCTGACCCTGCTTTTGATTTCTCCAAGAACTGAAAACTTCATCTACAATTTCATGACCACTGCACCCAAGTCAGCCTCCAGCCACCGCATCACCCACAGCCCTCTATTCACAAACAGGTCCAGCAGCACCTTCCCTAGCTGGCTCCCTCACCAGCTGGGTCAGGAAGATTTCTTTCACACTCTAAGAACCTCCATGGCCATTTCCTCACTGCTGTGTTGTATTTATTGAAGTTCCCATGAGAACAAGGGCCAGCAATTGTGAGACTTCTACCAGCTCTGACAAGAGTATTTTGTCTGCTTCTTCCTCCTGGTGGGGTGGTCTAGAACAGATTCCGACCATGATCTCTGCCTTGTACCCATTACAATCAGGTACCCCAATCGTAGCCATAAACACTCAACCCTGTCATCACCATCATCAAGCCCCAGACCATCAAAACGCTCCTGAACACACAGGGCTACCTCCACCACCTCTCCCCCCTTGCTTATCCCTTCCAAAGAATTTGTAGCCATCCACTGCAGCACTCCAGTTGTGCAAGTCATCCCATCGTGTTCCCATGATGACAACTATGTCATCCTGCTGCACAACAGCTTCCAGCTCCTCCTGCTTCCTGCCAGTGCTGCAGGCATTGGTGTAGATAAATTGCTGCTTCTGTAACAAGCAGCCATCGTGAGCAGCCGGGACAGAGTTCTGGATGATCACAAGCAGGAGATTTACCTCATCAGTGAGTGGTAAATCCCCACAATGCAAGGCTTTGAAAACCTTCACCACGGCAGGCAAAAGGAGAGCTCCTCCTATCATAAGGAGCGCTGGCTTCAAGCCATATCAAGAGCAGCCCTTGTGACAGCAGTGATTCAGAAACATGCCCTAATTACCCAGCTCCCATAATTTTCTAGATTGGAATCTGAGATGCTTTAAAACCTGTTTAGAGTGATCTTTATTGGCTCCACGACCTTTGGAGGGGAGACAAACAACGTTCTTCAGGGCATTCTTTACAACTCTCCTCCTAGCGAGGGGAGATCTTCAGGGAAAACTCAACATTCAGGAGCAGAAACCAAGAACCAGGTTAGAGAGCACAGCCAGGCCAAGCCTCAGACTGGGGCAAGTCCGCAGCACGATGCTCGGAGCTCTCCCCAAATGACTCCACTGTCAGACCGTGTGGGTCCCTTTAGCCTCCAGCAGCACACAGGAACCCTCCAACGCCAGCTACAAACAGGGGTTTTGTTAACAGACACAGCACATGTTTCTGCCACGCACCGCAAACAGCCAGGGCTTTGTCTGTGCCCGTAATCCCTCCCAAAGAGATGACAAAGTAGGAAATCAAAAAGCGAGCACAGGCACATTCGCTGCTGCTTCTGCTCCCCCTGGTATTTAAGTGCAACACGCTCCACAGATCAGATAGTCCTGTAGATAACTCTGTGCTGAAATAAGTGCTCGCTTCCTGCTTTACACTCAGCTGAATGCTCCATTTTAAGACACAAAGGAAGAGCGATCCCTAATTAAGACGTTTTATTTTTGCCTTTATTGCAAAGTCACCGTTTGGATACTGCTGAGGGATTAATACACAAATGAAATTATTATGTACCAGCAGAGAGGGAAGAGCCAGGGTATTCAAAGCAGTTTATCCACGGTTGCTGCTGTGGGCAGCAGCCTTCCCATAGCCAACACATGAGGTAATTTTTCTGCAATGCCCATGACAAAAGTTTTGCCACAGATAAGCTGTTCTGGTGTGTACACATCAGGTGAAACTTGCCTATCAGTACACCCCTTCCTTGAGGTACACACCAGCTCCACTGCAACACCCTCACACCACCCAAAAGGAGCCCTAGCAACATTTCAAGCGAGGGTGAAGACGACAGAGAGGAGACAAATCCACGCCTGGGATACTGGGATTACATCAGGCTGTATGAATAATGGAAGAGCCTCAGCTTGACCTCAGCACTCCACACACCACCTTGCTGGGCTGCATTGCACATCCTCGCCCAAGCCAGCAGCTCCCTGCAACGTCAGGCGAGCCCAGCATTGCATCAGACCGGCCGCAGGCCACAAGGCTTCTTTGTCAGGAGGCAGATCCTGACTGAGCTGTAATGAAGGGCTGAACCCGAAATTCCCGAGGTGAAGCTGCCCGAGTGTAGCTGAACCATATGAGCTGTTTGTTCCCAATGCCAGGAAAGAGGCAGAACCTGTGTTATTAAGGCACTTTTCCCAGCTGTCACTTCTGTACAATGAAGGATACTCACGGAGCACTCGCAGCAGGGCCCATTGCTATATGTGTTATTAAAAAAACAGAAATCAAAGTGCCTTTGTGAGCAGAAATAATGAAGACTCATTTCTTATGGATGCATGTCTTGAGGTTGAATTCTCCGGCGTCCAATAACTGCCAGTTCCCACTGCAGCTTTTCCCACGGTCAGGAACACCTCTCTCCCATGTGGATTCTTTAATGTCTAATAAGGGCTGCAGTCTTGCTGCAGCTTTTCTCTCCATAGGGCCACTAATCAGGTCTCTCTCCTCTATTAAAACCGCTTGTTTTCACACAACTCAAAGGAACGTCTCATCTCTGAGACCATGAGCATCCCCTTCACCCTCAAGTTGAGCTGAAACTGGCTCACAGGTTCAAACTTGATTAGGGAAGATCCATAGACATGGCAGGATCACATTGATTTTGCTCTCCCAAGCAGATCAGAATAAACACAACTATGTTTGAAGCCCAAAGAGGTTGGAAACCTGCAGAAACTCTGCGTGTTGGGCTGTGCTGTATCAAGTACAATGCGCTGTGATGCTTTATCCACCAACCTACGCAGATGCGCGCTGTCACGTTGCTACATGCTACACACAGAGCCCCCGAATTCCATCTCCAGGGCGGGTTTTTCTTCCAGCTTAAAGCATAATCTGCAGATTTGCTTCAAAAATACCGGTGGCAATAGGCTCCATTAAGTGCTTTCTGCAGAGGAATTGCTCCAGCCTGTTCTTTTGCATGCCTGATTTTAGGATTTGTTTGGATTCGGTTTAAGAACGTGCAGCATCGCAACTGTAGGGGAATCTCTTGATTAATCAAGTTTTTCATTCTTACATAAAAGGGTAATTCCCCATCTCAGTTTTGCTGCTCCAAGCCCTGCTTTGCATGTATTCGGCAGCAGATGGAGGAAAATGCAGAGTCAGAACATTATGGTCTCCCTGCCATGCTGCAGAGTGCTTTAAATACATATCATCTCCAGGCTTTGTGAGTCTTGGTGCTCACTGGTTCCAGAAAAACACAAACTTTACAACCTCTTCTCCAAGGTTTTGTACGTTCTCCAGAAAACAGTATTTCAGTAGAAATAAAGAGACTGCTTGCAGTCTCTTAGACCATCCCCAGTGATGGGATTGCTCTTTCTCCCCTGAACCACCACTCGGTTTGCACAAGCAACCAGCTTCAATTCAGGTTGGACAGCTTGAAATTCATTTCTAACAGAAAGCAGCCACGGATCCAAGGACTCGCACCCCAAAAGCTCACCTACTCCTAAAACGTTACGATCTTGAAACCAGGGAGATAAAAAAAAATGTCCCATCACCATGGAATCCCAGACTGGTTTGGACTGGAGAAGACCTTAAGCTCCTCCAGTTCCAACCCCTGCCACAGGCAGGGAACCCTTCCACTGGAGGAGGGGGCGGCAC
>NW_009918222.1:411-8647 GCF_000696875.1 Nestor notabilis | reverse complement strand
GAAAACCAAAGGAAATCACCCTAAAAACGCATTCAGTTCCCAGCCAGTCCAGCCCCCTCCATGACTTTATCCCTGTGTTCAAGCTGGCAGCTGCTCCCGCCCTGCCACAGTCACCCAAATCCAGATGTGCAAATGTTATTTTGCTGGTCCGTGACTCATCGGTCCCATCACCCTGGAGAAAGTGCTTGTTCCTGTGACTAACTCAACTGGCAGCGCAACAGCCGGTGCGAGCCATGCGTCAGCCCAAGGAAGCCAGAATTCCTGATCAGGCACCACGCGGCTGTTCTGTCTGCAGGGACTACCTGTGCTCCGGGCGCTTTCTCCATAGGTGAGAGCATGAAGCTTTCCACAGCTGAGCTCCTTAGAGAGCTGGATTTTAATGGCTTTTCTTGTGATGCAACTCAAAGTCAAGGCTTGGCAAAGTCGAGCTGAAAACGGGCTGCTTGAACGTCACTGCAGCGACGGGTGAGGGTTCTCACCGTGTTTTTGGGAACTGACCTAAAGGAGGCCTCAACACTGAAGAATTCAGCAGCCCCTTCTCTTGAGGTACTACCAGACCAATGGGGCTCTCCTGCTGTTTAAGGACACAGCCACATAGACTGTGCCATCCACAACACAACTGGGAACGTCACCATAACCACCAGGAAAGCTGCTTCCTCATTAAAGGTGATCAGCTTCACCTTTAAATGCTTGTTTTCAAACATCACTCTGACCCAGGCTAGGCAAGAGCATGACCTGCCAGCACAACCAAGGGACTCTAATCCCTGAGTGGAGGTAGAGGAAGAGATGTTTCCGGAGCTCAGCTGCTGCCAAGACCTGGCGGATCTCGCCATACCCACAACCAGCGCAGCATCTACAGCACCAGTGCTGAAGCTGGGTTTATTTTTTAAACATGGCAAAACTTCTCTGCTACCAACACTTCCAACAAGTTGTATTAGAGTTAGAAAAAGACCAAAGGTCTACTTAGATGTTGATTAGAAAGTGGTTCCTGTGTGGATCATTCGCTGCCTCGATGCACACTGAGCTGCCTTTCCAAGAGCAGCATCTCACACGCAAACACAGCCCCTGAAGTTAAATCAGATGTTGAGTACATATACAAGGGAGATACTTGTCCATCCTGAGCTTTTATTCTCCTCACAGTCAGGATGCTAATGAGGCCGGAAGATGGTTTTCCTCCAAAAACTACTCCTTTAACCAAACAACGTGGCAATTTATTTTTCTTATTTTGCCCTATTAACTATTACAGGTCACCCACAGCTGCCACAGGGAGCCTGAAGAGGGAACGTTTCAATAAGCCTCTGTGTGCTTCCTGGCAGGCGTTGCTGGTAATGGGGATGGAGGCAGAGGGACCTCAGCTCGGGGCTTTGTGGTGTGTGGAACCACTGAGCATCTCACCAGACACGTACACCACAGCTGGGGAGATGTGTGGCAGGGACATCGAGTTACCCTCAATGAATCCCACTGACAGCAAACACGGCCAGCTCAGGCCGTACCTGGAGAGAAGCTGAAGGTGATTCACCACTTGCTAAGAGATAAAAACAATGATTTACCATCCTGCAGTAGTCTTTATATTGAGCTAAAGGATCGTTTCAAATCCAGCTTCGATCGAGCACCTGACCACCTTCGTGACAAGAACTTGGTTGGAAGCCAGCTCCCATTTCCATTAGGGGATAACCAAAGACATACAAGCTCTTCCATTTGGATAGAGGGATATCCAGGAGGAATACACATCCAAGGCTGTGGAGAGAGCCATCGGTATCCAACAGACAACAGTGCAGACCATCTATTCAAGCTCCTTCCGGAGATGTTTGGATTGAGCTGCTTTTCAGTGTTGAGATGAGAGCACGTTCAGGGCGTTCTGAATCAGATTTGGAAGCTCACACTTCAGATCCAAGTGTGCTTAAAAAAAACCCAACCAGAAGTGCTTTCAATTTTAAGTTGCTAAGCTTCATTAAAAAGGGGAAGAGAAAGGAAGCAAAAAAGGCCCCTTTTGTTCTTAAAAGGCACCTGAGTCTCTACAGAAGGAGGTCATTAAGACAGACTGCTGCTCTTCTCCTGTGATGAGTGTGTCTGAGTGGCAAACTGATGTTCCTTCCACATCCGATTCTGCTGCATTTTCAGCCAAATCATCACGAATGTCTGGACCTGAGACAAGGTGTGACTGTAGACTGCAGCCCAGAGCCAGCCCCGTGCAGCGCTGCAGGACACACTTCCAAGGACTCCAGCCTGAGAAGGACCTTTGTAGATGCTCTGTTGTTGTTTTAACCCAATTCAGAGATGCTGCCTCCATACCCCCTCCATCCTGCACCAGACTGGCTTGCAGCAGGCCCTGGAACACATCCTGGTGCATTTATGAAAGCCTGTGACAATGTTTATTCTTTTACCAAAGGATGTTATCTTCACAGGGCAGATTTTACAGTTCACACGGGATGATGATGGGGTGTTCACAGGTTAAACAGTAACTATGGAAATGCAGAAAGCAGTTGCTGTGCTTTAGTCATTGTGCAGAAGCCTTCAGCATGTCTTGACATATTACTGCACAACAGCCTTGGAGATGACTTTTGAGGCTTGAGGAGACCAGAGCTGCTATCACTCACCAGGCAGGCAGCAAGGCAAAACCCCCAGATGAGGATGCTACCCTGGTGTGTACCATTATGAGGTAGGAAAACACTGATTTATCCGCTTGGGCAACAGAAAAAAAAAAGCACCTTTTTTTGTGTGATTTCCATTAACTGAGTAGTCTTCAGAACACTACAGACTGATGCAAGGGCCAGCAGCAAGGCTGGCTGTGCACTGTGAATTTCCATCTTCAGGCTCATATTCCTCCCACGAGACTGCTAAATTGGCATGTTGAAGATGCAGCTCAACTCAGAATCTTATTATGGAGAGTAATCATATTTTCTAGTTTATTCCTCAGTTCATTGTTTAGGAATGTTTGCCCTGGCAGTCTTTGGTTTCAGGGCATTCTCAGACCTCAGCAAGTTCACTGAACTTAATCAAAAACACATGCAAAACATCTCACAAGTGCTTATTTTTGGTAGCTACCAAACCCAGAATGCACCCACCCCAGCAGCAGCTCAACTACTCGCACCTCGGCTGCCAGCACCTCTCCCGAAACCTTCAGTACTCCAAAACCAGCCAAGAGGGGTGACCCTCAGTCCTACCCCTTCCCAAACATCTTCTGAAGCCTGTTTTGACGTTTGGTATTTCTCAGGTGCACATTCATGCACAGCAGGCATCTCCTCCTCTTCTTCACAAGCTGACAACAGTGTGAAACCACCCAACAGCGGGACAGCCTGTGGTTGTGACATATCAGCTCCTGAAAACAGAACTCCTGAGGAGCTCCATGTTCCTCCTGACTCACCAACACACCCAAAACCTGCAGCCTGCCCTCTCCTCATTTGGATATTTACTTCCTTTTTTATGGAAAGCCACTGAGCTCATCTTTGCCCTCAGTTAAGACAAGGACCTAATTTTGGACACACCTTAGACGGCTACAAGGTCATTTGCTGGAGAACTTGGCATCATTTGCTGTCCTCTGAGAAGCAAGGAAGGGGAAAACCAGCCAACAAGGCTACCACAAAGCAAATTCAAGCCTTTTCTCACTCCCTGTTCTAACTTGCTGAATGGATTTAGTACCTCTGTAAGCCTTGCACAGGCTGGTAAGTCCTCAACACACGAGCCTGCCTTCAGCACTAGGATTAAATCACCATTGTACCAGAGGAATTTAGAGTAAAGAGAAGAAATACCAAAAGCCAACATCACTTTGGAGCAGCTCAGTGACAACAGAAGCTGTTCTCATCAAATCACAAACACACACAGCCAGGACCTTTGAAGAGGCTTCAGAGAAGAAACCATGCCAGAAAGGCTCAGCAGATGACAGAGTTTTGTAACCGAGTGACATCAGCTTATCTTTGTAACACAGCTCAGCGTATAAAAACGCTTCATAGAAGCTTAGACCAAATCTAGGCTCTTTGTGGCTTTTCATTAGGTTTCTCTGAAATAATTATATAGGCATTTCCTCGGCCAGTGTGGCGTCAGCAAGCTGCCACCTCAGGTGCCTGCGAGAGCAGAATCAGAGCAGCCAGAGGACTCATGAACCTTCAACGTGAGTCAGTCTCGGGGGAAGAAGTAGGTGGCTGCAGACAAACACAGCTCAGCAACACCCCCAGAACACCACGGGGGTGATGCTGCTGCTGCTTTACAGTGAATCAATATTAGGAATAGAGTTACTAAAGGAGATGTAGTGGAAAACAAAGCCAAGAGTCTCCACCAGAACCAGCACCACCATCTCCTCAAGCAACCACCCAACTGATGAACCTACCACCAGAGCCAGGCCGACTTCCTCCAGGAACCAACCAAGACCTGAGACAGGAGGACTCACCTCATGTCTTCCACACCTTTCTTTCCCTTCTGATTCAGGGCAATTGATTAAATCCCCCTGCCCTAATCCCCCAACTAAATGTCCTCCCATGATCTTCCTGGGGTTCATATTCTGCAAAGCTAAGATTACCTTACTGAAGAGATTTGTAGAACACAGCACAAACAAGCCCTGATGCTGCCCCATTCTAGACATCACATCAGCAGAGCACCAGCATAAATGTTTCCTTCCCCATCCCTTCAAAGAATCTGAAAAGGCTGGAACTTAATCTGTGAGAACACCACCACTTAAAAATGATACAAATCAAGAAAGAAACAGGAATAGTTCATTCTGTCACCTGACTTCTGTATTTTCCTAAAATAACAATAACAACCTGCACAGAGATCTCTATATGCAAAGCTGACTTAGTAGAACCATCCGTGTGTTTGCATCCTAAGCGATACCCAAGAACTATTACTCCACTATAAGCAATAAAAGCCTGGGAATAGATCAGAGAAGAACAGGAGCATTACTACTGCTGACTGCAGCCTGTTCCCATGGACAGGCACTGCAGGACCTGCTGGTGTCCAACGTGGGAAAAGGCAGCAGCAGGAACAGCCACCATCCTAAAGCAGCATGGAGGGTGTTCCTTCTGGGTGCTCCAAGGCAGCACACAGCAGCAACCCTCACTCTTCCTGCACACAGTCCAAAGAGGAGCTGACCGCAGCCCCTCCACTCCACCTGAGCCCATAGGGGTGATGTAGCGAGCAGCAAGTGCAGAGGTTTCACTCTCCCAGGCTGAATTTACACTCCCAGGCATCAGACAAAGCACTTCCATGTAAACTGACCAAATGTGCTCTGGAAGTTAGTGAAAACACACACACACGCTCAGCTTTTCTGCAGAGCAGCTCCGGTGTTTAAAATGCAAACCACAGAAAGCATCTCATCTCTCCTCTGCATCTCCCCCAACACAGAAATCAGAACAAGGTGAAGCCACACAAAGCCCATTTCCCCACACACACACACACAAAAAAAAACACCCTCAACAGCTATTTGTCTTCTCCAAGATTGAGCTGATCCACAATTTATTTCTAATGATTTTAAAGGAGCACATTTGTTTCCTGGAATCCAGAGCTTCTCCTGGCCTCACTTGCTACTGTGAATGTCTCAATTCTCCCACAGAACAGGAGCTGGCATACCAAAGTCACATGCTTCATAATTAAGAGGCTTTTACTCCTCTCTGCCCTTTAAAACACCAATAAAGGGACAAAGCCACGTTCTTTCAGATAACTGGAAGAAAACACAGAGGGAAAAACAAGCCATGGAAGGCCACAGAGTGCTGGGGACAACTGTTACTATATTTAGTCCCCTTGTTCCGCAAAGCTGCCGAGCATCTGGTTCAGCGACGGTGAATGACTCTTTTCCCTGCTAGTCAAGACAGCATCGATGGGGTGAACCCACCGCTCCCCTGAGCGCCCAGGCCCCTTCCCCACATCCTCACACAGGTTTGCTGCTTATTCCATCTGAGCAGCAGACTTTCCAATCCCAGCTTTCCTATTTGGGAATGCCTAAGAAGTCAGTTGAAAGAGAACAGAGTGCATTAGAACATTGGTTTACAGAACTGAAAGGCTGGAACAATTTCACCTTGTTAAAATGCACAAAAAGTCAGGGGGCTTTTTGCAATCCCCTTTAATATGGAGATTGGAAAAAGGGGGTTTTAAGGGAAAAAAACCCCACCATTCACATAAGCCAGCACTTCTTGAGATCAGCTTCAATATTCTCTCGTTAGAAGGATTCATAAGCAAAAATTGTTTGTTCAATTCACACTCAACAAAACCAATCAGGAGCGTTCTGCAAAACCCAAAATACACTTTTCTGAGAACACCTCTTTCATCTTAATTCATCCCTCAAAAGAATGACTGGTGAGACTGGGAACCCACCAGTTCCCACAGTAACTGGTTCACTGGATATGCCTGTTGGGATTTAAGTTTTCGGAGTCTTTCTTGATTTTTTGCTGCTTTAGACACAAAATGGTTGTTTCTCCAACTTGCCCCTAGTAGAGGCTGTGCAACAGCAGGACCGCTCGTGTACAGGGTTTAATATGGACACGACAGTGTTTCCCAAGGAAAGGGGAAAAGCAAACACAACCGTGGGTTGCACAGAGGCTGTGGGGGTATCAGCATTCCCGGCTGAGATTCCAGGCAGCAATTCCCTAAACCCTTCCTCCCGCTCGCTCCTCACCCTGCTCCCAGGCTGGGGGATGGGTGGGAACTGGGTTTTCCCAAGCCCAGCTCCATCCGAAATGACTTTCTCTCCAAACTAAACCATCCTTTCCAAGGACGGAGCCTCCCGCATCCCATCCCGACGCTCAGGCAGCAGCCTTCCCTATGGATATACACCCCCCCCCCGCCACGCAATCCTTGTGTAACGTGTCCCTTCCCCCCAGCGAGGACCAGCATACAAAGGAAGCCTTGCTCCATTGTCCACCTACAGCACCTAGACACCGAGCCCGCAACCACACTCAACCTACACCCCTCGCCCCTTCTACACCCGCAAACATCGAGGTGTTGGCATCCCCAAAAGTGCTACACAGGCGACGTGTCGTTTCCCCCCCTGCGCCCACAGCCAAACCACGGGAAGAGTATTTTACCCGTGTTTACGTGCATGAGTTCAGCCTCCTCCGAACACACTAATCCTGGTTAAAAAGCAGTCTGGGAAACACAGCGAGAAACTGCAGGAATGGGGGGGCTGCCTGGCTGCAAATCTCCTTCCCAAACCTCCGATTGAAACTCAGGAAGGTTAAAAACAACCATAAAGAAAAAAAGGGAATTAACAATTCAGCGCCTGCCATTTTTTCCCATCCATCTCCAAGCAACAGTACCATAGCAACTTTTTCCCTGCTTTAACACATCTTACAAAAGGAGGAGGACTGGGCAAAATAAAGACCCCGGAATATCAGATTCCCACTTCTGAGTGCCTATTCCTTCAGTTAGCCATGCCTGGAATCAAACCAACAACCCCAGAGCGGGTTTTCCTTCCCCAAAACCCCGTCTTTGTACAACGCTGGGTCACGGCACCCGGACTGACCGACAAGACAAACCGCCTCGAGCACAGAACCACGGTCCCGTGTCGTGGGCTCAGGGGGAAGAATAAAAGAAGGTCCATTAAACGAGGGCAATTCCAAGAGCTGGCGATGCCGGGATGGGGCTTTGCTGCTGCAGATGCAGTCCAGGAGGCTGGAGGAGACCCCGGGGGTCCCTCCCTGCACCCCGGGGTGACCATCACCTCAACCGGGGCCCCCACACCATTTTAGATGCCACGGGGATGGGGGTTCGAGCAGGAGCCGGGACCTTCCTTCCCCCTCAGTGTCACCGCATCTATTTTTCCCATGGTGACTCATTATTAAGGACGCGCCGTCATTTTTCCAACGCAGGAAGATTAAAGGAAGCTTTAAAATCCTTTTCCTTTTGGGGGGTGTGCGTCTAACAGCCCGGCTGGAGGGGCTGTGAGCTGAGCAGCCACCTCGGGGCTCTTTACCGTCTTTTCCCCTAAAAACGATTAAAAATAGAAGGTTCCATCAACTTTGTGCAAGAGCATTTCCCGAGGAAAAAGGTGTTGCTGAGGCAGCGGGGGAGAAGCTGCTGCCTCTTCCTCCTCTTCTTCCTCCTCCTCCTCGCATGAAAAGACATGGGGAGGAGGAAAAAAACACAACCATGCAAACAGCTACTACTTCCTTATGAGCAGGATTAACCTCCGCAACAACAACAAAAAAGGTAAAACACCCAAAAAGCCACGATATCGTAAGGAATCCGGAGCGCTTCCCGCGTGCAGGAATCCCATGTTTTCCTCGTGCGTTTGTACGATTTTGGGGATTTT
>NW_009918222.1:0-355 GCF_000696875.1 Nestor notabilis | reverse complement strand
CCCCTTGCGTTCCCACCGCTCGCTGCACCTCGGTGGGACGCACACACACGCAGCATCCTCATGGCCGGGGTGGCTCCAAGACGGAGGAAAACACGGTAAAAAGGAGGGGAAATAACGAAAGAAAACTCCAAGTGTCGGATAATGGCAAAAAACGACGATTAACAAAGCAAGATGGCCAAGCTCGGGCTGCCTCCGGCACCGCGCACCCCTCGGTACGAGATCCACTCCGTGCAGAGCTTCCACACGCTGCTCCTCTCCTGCGCCTTATTCCCAGCCGTTGGTGTTGTTATTGTCGGTATGATTGCACGGTGAGGATCCTCCTCGGCTCCAGCAGCTCCCCCCGCGGCCCGTCCAC
>NW_009918221.1:11756-20597 GCF_000696875.1 Nestor notabilis | reverse complement strand
GGCAGCCCCTTGTCAAGGCCCTGCTGCTAGCATGAAGCCACCGAGGCCGCCCCAGTCAGGCCGCGGCTGAAGCCAAGGCCCTGCTACCTGCATGGAGCCCCTGAGGATGCCCTGGCAAGGCCAAGGCCCGTGCCCCTGCACAGAGCTGCCCCCGCTGCTTCACTAGGGCTGCTGCCTGCACAGGAGGTGGGGTGAGCAAGTGGGAGGGTATTGGGTCTTGGGACCTGCAAAGGCATTGTCAACAGGGAAAGATTTTTTTTGAGAAAGTAAAACTATAAGCCTGCCTGAACTGTCTTTCTCTCTTAATCGCAGGGTTTATATAGTCAGGCTGCCTCTTTTAATGATGTGCAGCTCCAGGTAGCATTTACCTGCAGAGGAAACTGTTCATTTTGCATTCCTGATGGGGAAATATATAAGTTATGGGGTAGAGGAGGAACCCCACAGATCCCAGCAGGAACAAAATTAATGTGGTAAATAATATGGATGAATTGATGTTTGATACACAAATCAGAACTGTAGTGTGCTGGAAGAGGCCTTTGCTTTCTTACAAGTCACTTAATTAGTCTGTTTGGCACAGAATTAATTACTGCCTTTTTTTTCCCCCCCCTCCTTATATGTTAGACTATTAAAAATCCATTATTTGGTTTCAGCAGTTCAACAGGTCTTGCCAAATAGCTGAGTCTCTCAAGAAAACATATACCACTGGTTAATTTATAAACTGTCAATTTTAGTAATTTCTTAGATAGCTTGATCCTGTAGAAGCTTCATTTTAAAAAGTATGGTTCTTATTGTGAAAAGACTTTCTTAAGGGGCTAAGAGTTTTTAAGATCGTTAAAATAATTCTGTCAAAAGAACATATTCCTCACAGATTTACCAGATCCATCTGGACATAGAACTGAACACTACATCCTGATTCTGGAAAAAAGATGGAGCCTTAATGATGGGCTACTAGTTTTTAGGGTCACCCTAAAACACACCTTTAGGTACACCCTGCCTGAATATAATTGGTTATCACTCCTTTCAAACAAGCAACTGCTCCATCCAGACCAGAACTTGGCTATTGAAAGACTGAGATGAAAGGCAAATCTTGTTTCAAGATTAGGAATGAGGGAGAAAAAAAAACAAACCCAAAAGAGTAGTAAGAGATGATCAAACTCTTAAAAATATGCTGAAACCATAAAGCATTCTAGCATCTTATTGAATTTTTGGTTTCCTTATTACAATTTCTTGGTAGCATTTGGGGCACCTCCCAAAAATGCACCACAGAAAACTTTTCAATTCTATGAATTTGGGTAAGTTGTATATTTCTTATGGATAAGATGAGATTCAAGTGAGAAAATTCATACTCTTTAGGTTATGCTCCTGTTCACAGGGAAGAAATATAAGTATCTGTGTTTAGAAACATTTCATGGGAGTTTTCCGTATATGTATTAAATATGAGATGTTTTATTCTCAATATGTCTTAGAAATAATTTGTAATAGGCTTGGGGAAAAAAAAAAAACACCCTGAAAGAAATGAATGCTAAAATTTGTGAGGCAGCATAGTTTGCAAAAGCTGTTTCCCAAATCACACCTTTTGGTTTCCTCCCACACTTAAGTGTACTACTAATGCTAGAAACTGAAACTGGCTCAGAAATGCAGCACGAGGTGACATGCTTGCATGTTCCCGTTAGGGACTTAAAGAAAGATGGCATGTATAGACCTAGCAAAAGCATCTCATCATTTGATGAGTGTTCAAAACTAACATTGAGATATTATATGCTACCACATGTCTTCATTCCTTTTTGTGGGCACCTTGGTCAAAAGGAGTGGTTGGGGTCATTTCCTGTATGTGTAGAAGGTTCCTAAAATTAAGTGGTATTTCAGGAAGAGAGAGGTTTTCCACAGTTGTGGATGCATAGAGGGATAATTCTGAAAGAAGCACTGCTAAGAAGAGCTTCTGTTTTTATATCACTCCTCTTTCCTTTTTCTACAAAAGGCATGAAATTGGCTTAAGTCATGATTGCACATAATGCTGCGCTCAACTGTCTTCTGTGTAGCAAACTGTCTTACAAGTACCCATTACAAATTATCATATTGTTGATGAATTATTCCAGTATTTGCCTTCCAGTTAGAATGAACAATAGTTTTGCTTTTCAGTTTACATTGTTGGTGGCATCACATCTGTTTTCTGAACTATTTTGGCAGGCTTCCAGCTGCCTCCGCATTCTGCACACTCCCTAACTATTTGACCTATTTGTTTGTGTGTCCTCTGCCCTGTCAAAATTCTTATACAGGTTCTGCCTATTTTCATTTGCTGAGAGTCAGAACGACAGTTTTGCATTAGTCTTGTATCTTGTGTCCTTGTTAGACTTTCAGCCGAATCCTGGCTTAGATCCTAATTCTGTTTACTCCCTAAGGGAAAGATGAAGGTGTGGGAAGCCTTAGGGCACAGATTTTAAACTTCCTCCAATGCACTGAGACTTTTAAGGGCCTAATCTATTTGGATCACAGTAGAGCACACCATACTGGTTGCTCTGTATTAGAGAAAAAGTGATGAAGAAGATGACCTGCAAGAAAGAGGAGAGAGCTGCAACTGAGGGGCACTAGCAAGCTTTAAGAATGGACCAAGAACCACACAAATTTCAATAGCAAAAGTCAGGCACCTGGGTCAGAGTAAGTCCATGTATCAGAGCAGGCTGGAGACAAGCCTGGCTAGAAGTCAGCTTTGCAAGAGAGCCTGGGGGTCCTGATGAGCAGCAAGGTGAATATGGTTCCTCCAGCCATGTTCATGAAGGGGCCAGCTTCATGCTGAGCCATGTTAGGAAGGCAAAGCCAGTAAGTCATGAGAAGTTACTATTTCCCACTTTATTTAGCACTTGAAAGCCCATGAAGCAAGAAGACTGGGTTTGTTAAATACAGAGAAGGAGAGAGCCAGCTGCCATTTTATTTAAGCTATCCAGTGCGTACAGGAAAATGTAGAGCCAAATGTAGAGCCAAACTCTTCTTTGTGGTGCGCAGTGCCAAGGATAAGAGGCAAGTGCTAGAATTTGCAGGAAAAGAAGTTCAGATAGATAGGATAAAGGAAAAACCAAATCTAATGGTTAAGCACCTAGTTTTACGATTATTGACAAGGATGGAGATTCTGCAGTTGACAAGATGAGGTTGTCAGCTTCCTGACCTGATTTTGCATTTTTCCCTGCTTTGAGCAGGAGTTTGGACTAGAGACCTCCCAAGTTTCTTTCCAGCCTAAATTATTCCACAATACTAAGAGTACGGGACCCCCACCGAGCTTGAACCACCTGTCCATACAGCAGTAAGCTAAACAGATTTGGATACCTGACACCCTCAAGCTCTAATTTATTTTGGGCACAGCTGATACACAAGAAAATATCACTATCTGCATAAAACACCTCTTTAACTGACAGCCACAAGCTCTTGAATATAAAAATGGCTGAGTTTCCATAGAAACCAAGTTGGATAATCCTTCCTGTATCCAGCCATTTCACTACAGTAGAGGATCAAAGCTGTCAGCACAACTATACAAAGAAAAAAAAACCAAACCACACATACTAGTAAGCATCACCCTATGACATGGATGGAGGTCATAAAAGGGGTGAATACTTCTCTAGGTATATGTCATACCATGCAATACCAATAACAGACTTCAGTGCTGTAAATTATCTACACTATTTTTAAAGCAGAGAATCAGTGCACAGCATCTCTTACCAGAAAATAAAGGCTGAGTGTATGTATGATGGCAGCTGGGATGCATCTAGGACATATGCTGACCCAGCTGCTAAGAAGTGCTCTGAGGGTTTTGCCATTTATGGGGGATTTTTGTTTGTTTTGGTTTTTAATTCCTTGAAGTGACCGAATAGTGCATGTCTTCCTATGTTAGGATTGCCTGTAGAAGTGCGCATACATTTACTGACCTCATATGCCTCCTTCCTTTTTATGTACTGGGTACTCAATGGTAATACCCTATAATTAATCACTACACTAACCCATTGTCTCTAAAAGACAAGTGCAAGCAAACGTAATTGTAGTCTCAAGTACCTTATGCAGCCAGCTAAAACCCCCCTAGTCCAATTTTAATCTGTAAAGTGGCTGGAATAAGGTCTTCCCTCCCCTTGTTTCTGGAGACAGCATCCCACAGCAAATGAGACAATACTTTTTATCTTTGCTACTGCTAAAGAAGCACAGTGAACAGAAACCGTTCCTCATCTCTTCCACTTTAGGGTCAATCCTGCAGTACTTAGGCACCGAATCTCACTGTTAAGAGATGACCAGCACTAAGAAACTTGCACAAGAGGAGAGGAAATAAAAAAAGGTTTATCATATTTCTAGGAACTTGGCTCAGTCACAGAGTTAGTTTTTCAATAACAGGAGTAAGAGAACAAAGGAGACTTGAGAATATCCTGCAAGCAAGAAGCTGACAGTAGAGAGGGTCAAGATAGAGTGAACTTAGCTGCACATTTCAAGGGATTGTGCATTTATATTAGCTAGCAAGGGCCTACCTAAAGCTCCTTCATTCGCAGGGACAGATGCCAGCCTGCAAAAATGGTGTCTCAAGGCCTAAAAGCCAGCAAAGTTCCTGAGTGGTCAGGAAGGAAAAAGTGAATAGGTTTTCTGCAGTGTGCAAGAGGCTGAACAAAGCTGTTGTGTCTCTCCATGCAGAACTGTACTGCTTGTACTCCATTTAGATTTTGTTTTTTAATAAAGGGCAATAAAGATTAAGCAAAAAACACATTTGAGGAGATAGTGTTCAATTATTTTCAGCTCAAAATATACAGAGGTTATTCAATAAATGTAATTTTTAAGGCTGATGGACACTTACAAAGCATAATAATTCCTAAATACCTTAACAGCCAATCCTCCCACCCAGCTCATATACCACACATAAAATAGCACACTTCCAATAGATGTTTGGACAGTAACAGAGGCAAAAAACACACAGTTCGCAGTTAGACCACACAGTCTGAGAAGCAAGGCACTGTTCTAACAACAGTATCCCTCCCCAGCAAATCTGTAGTCAGCATTTAGAACAATATCCAGCTAAATCCATGAAACTATTGGCTCACCAAGCACACCACACTTAATCCAGAAAACTCCAAAACCACCCCACTTCTCTTTCAAAGAAGCCTGCAACACAACCCACTAACCCTGCTTCAACAACCACTCTTTGTAACTTCCTACTCACCTAACCCCAGCCGCTACTTGTACAGCTATTACAAAGCTGAGCACACTCAGTAATCAGCTAAATGAATCTTGCTGGCCATCCCTCACAAGCCATTTAATGGCCTTCTACCCTTCTTTGTCTTAAGGTCTTTTCTGCCAGCTCCTAAGACTACCTAGGTGGGAGTTAAGATGCTTTTAGGTCAAAGAAGAGGACTTAACCACCTATGTCAGTCAGACATCTTAGACTAACACCCCAAATGTTCATCTTTAATTGTAGAAGTTGGGAACAGTTCATAAAAATTGCAGTGAGAATTTTTCTAGTTTGTTACCACTGTTAAAGCTATGACACCAGCCATGCATGTTTGTTTATAAGCCTTGAAGCCCACTTAAGGAGAGTAGGGAGGTACATGTAATGGGATAGAGGTTCTCTGAGTAGCCACAGTTTATCATAGAATAATAGAATGGTTTGGGTTGGAAGGAACCTTAAAGATCATCTAGTTCCAACTCTCACCACCCCACAACCCCCTGGTAAATTAATTACAGTGTAGTTAAGAAACTTCATGTATCCATGTACAAAAAGAACTTGAGTGCTGGGGAGTTTTAGACAATATACACTGTACTTGCTCAGTAGTATTCTACCCTTTCTCCACAGCAGTACTGGCATTCAAGCTACACACTCAAAATTGGGTAGAGCAAATAATTACAGATGGCAAAATACTGACAGGTAGCTCTAGAGAGTGATGATTTTCTGTGTTGTGGTGGCTCTGTGAGCCAAAAGCACAAGGCAGCTCTTCTGTTGATGTAGGTGCATGAGTGACCACTCTGATGGACAGTGCAGCTCACCAGTGATAGCCAGGATATAATCCAGGACCAGAAGCTGAGAATAAGAAGTCACTGCCAAAATTCAGAAAATAGAGTGTAGCAGAATATCTGTAGGCTCAGCTGTTGACTAGCCAAAAATCAGCCAGGGGGAATGGCTCAGCTGCACTCCCAGCATCTATTTGACCACATGGGGCTTACACCGGTCTGCTGGTAAGCAGGGCTGGTTTGTTCAGCTATTGCTAACAGTTGTGGGATAATAATGATCATTCATATCTAGTAGAACTAGCAGTGAGATAAACTCCCTACAGATGTCCCAGACAGCCCCATTTGCCACTTAAAGCTGTGGAGATACTAATGCTCATACAGGCTTCAGAATCCCTGATTTTTTTATTTTTTTTTTTTTTATTTCTTTCATAATACCATTTGATCTTCATTGTTCCAGTTACCATATCTGTAAGTTTGGATCCATATTTGTAAGACTGGATCTTTAGTTGCTGAAAGCTTCACCCCCTTTCTGCTCCTTTTTAAGGTTATTTGGATACAGAATGTATTCTGGATAGTAACTGTCTATGGATCTATTAATTAAAAGTAGATTTAAATAAGGCTTGGCAATCATGAAATACAAAGAAATGTATTGTAGAAGTAGGAAGATAAAAAACATGTCCAGAGAGGCCAGGAGACCCTGCATGTACCTCTCCCTCTCCTGGCCTCTCTGGACATGTTTCTTATCTTCCTTCTTCTACAATACATTTCTTTGCTAACACTTGTTACAAAGGTTCAATGGCCTGTGTAGTTTTAATGTGTCTGTCATTGCCAGGCAAAACCAGGACAGCATCAAACTTCCTTCTCCCTAGCCTCTCTTCAACCAATGGCTACACTATACAACACCCTGTAATATTGTATCAAAGGTCATACTGTTTCTGCTACCCAGCAAAAGTCTCTGAATTCAGAAAATAGTTCATTTGTTACATTTATTTCTGCTTTTTGATTCAATGATTTAAGTCTTAGAGACTTCTGATACAGCTCTCTATGTAGCTGAAAAGATGCAACCTTTTTTTAAGCATTAACCACATTAAACCACAAAACCAGAGTTAATGTGGTTTCTCTGAATCCTTTCGGAATTTGGACCATATCTCACCTTACTTTGTTTCTGCTGTATTTATTCCCTTCTAGTGAAGTGGGAAATTTCTGATCAAGGCCTAGCAACTCCTACTCTTCAATTGCCTTTCTTACTATATGATCTCCCTTGCCTCAATCCATCACTTTTAATATTCCCCAGAAGCAAATCAAATGATACAGTAATGTTTTGTCTGTTTCAAAAGCAGTAATCTTATTTCTAGGAAAAGCCTCTACCTGACATGAAAATTAATCCATTTTTCATCTCTTCAGCTGATGATGGATAGTTTCCCCCATACAATCAACCTGAATGTGCTCCTGACAGAAGGCTGTCTCATCAGAGCTCTTCTTCTGAGCTGCTTGCCTTGGGTTTTCCTGGCAAAGAGCAGATAACAATTAATATTTCAGTTGTTTTGGTGGGGTTTTTATCATCCAATTTACCATGCAATGCCACCTAGCTTCTTTTTGGTTTGGCCAGTGTAGGGTAACTTCCCTCAGGCAGAACAATAAACATTTTTGGTTTTCTTGTGGTCATGCAGATAGCTCCTTCCTCAGTGACCATACACAGAATACCTTGCAGTACTTTCAGAGCTTTCCAGTGCTGCATTCACTGTCTATGGCTGGCACAATTAAACAATAGTTCCATTTCTTCCTTGTTTGTTTGGATTTGCTGGGTTTATTCTGCTATTGCTTCCCTGACTGCTGATGACCTCTTGTGACTGTCCCTTGTGCCATTAAGCTATTTCCCTGGCTGTTGTAGGAGAGGCTGTTATAACTGCCTTAAGTAGCCGTATGAGCTAAGTTATTTCCGTTTGCTAACGTGTTTTGGGTTTGGGGTGGGGTTTTTTTCCTAATGTGCTCTGACAACTGGGTAGAGTCTGTGAGCTCTAACTGCTACAACTTCTGACATTCTTCAAAGACAATGGAAAGGGTAGATTACAGGATGGTAGAAATGGGCTCATGAAATTTTGAGAGCTTAACAGACATAAAATGCAAGTCACTTCCAGCTAGCTTTTCCAGGTGTTTCCCCATGTGCCATTGGGGACCTTTCTACAGTGTCAGTGGCAGCCCTAGAAAAAGGTACAGGATAGCCCTTGGTAGTGCCTACACTGGAGGAAATTCCAGCAGGGAATCATGGTGAAGTGGAAAACAGTTGTGCATGCTAGCTTGAAGTTGTCACAATAAAGGAACTTACTTTTAAGTCTACGGTTTCATATAGTATTTTATAGAAGGCCAGTTGGAAACACGCTCAGCTAAGGAAAACGAAAAAGCAAAGACAGGGAGAGAGGAGAGCTTTCAGATTCTATTCTAAAATATCAAGAGAAAGATGGAAGGTGCAGTTGATATTGCAGCAAAGTTATCTGAGGATATTAGGCAATTTAGAATTTGGCAAAATTACATCCGTTCTTTGTTACAAATGATGCAGAAAAGGGAAAGAAAAAAGGCGTTCTGGTTGTGGTTGGGAAGTGAAACTCTCGCCAAATAAAAAAAATATCCCCACGTGCTACATACTCTGACTCTTGGACTGAAAACCCAGGAGTCAGAATACTTGTTTGAAAAACCACATTCTGCCACTTCGGTGTACACCTGCCTGTCATCATTCAGAATAATTTCTTCAGGGTAGAAGTGACTGAAGAGTTGGACTGATTTCTTTTCTGTGACAGGCGGGGGTCAGAGGACCATTTGTAAAGCAAAAGGCACAAACCTTTGCTGATTCTGTTGTCTCACAGATTTCATTCTGCT
>NW_009918221.1:0-11725 GCF_000696875.1 Nestor notabilis | reverse complement strand
CCGGGGATGGCGGAGGATCAGGAGCTGACTCAGCCACACAAAGCTCAACTCGAGCCCTCCCTTCAGCAGCGCACCAGCAACACATACCGCAGTGCAGAGCACTCTCAGGCCTTGCTCAGTGGCTTGGTATCTCTCCGAGACAGCAGCATCCTCTTCGATGTAGTTCTGGTAGTGGAAGAGAAACCTATTGAGGCTCATCGCATACTTCTAGCTGCATCCTGTGACTATTTCAGGTACACTTCAGTATGGCAGTAACAAGCATGTGTCTGAATGTTACTCAAACCTCAAACCTGCAGCATACAAATCTTCTATCTTAGCACGCTGCTTCTGGATGTAAAATTGGACCCATAAGATGGAGCTGAATGTGTTTCCAAATACTAAGTATGGCCTTATTCATCTCTGTTATTTCTCTACAGACATAAAGCTCTTGTTCCTGCACACTGAGCTTACCTCCACTAAATTTACTGCCTGTGGTACTTTGAAGTATAAAAAGAGGAGAGACTATCTGTACAGATGTCTTCTGCATAAATGCACTCTGGGTGGCTTTTAATATATCTTAGGATTGTAAGACTTTGCACATTGTGGTGATCATTTCATAGTACACAAAAAGTCACTGGAAGTGGGTCACTCTGTTACGTGCCTATAGTGTGACTCACTGTCCATTAAACCAGGAACTCCCCTTGTCAATTTGACTAGCAGTTTCTTGAAGTGACTTTATTTTTAGAGAGCAAACAAACAAATCCCAAGGCAATCCAGACAAACTTCTAACTGGAGGAAGAACTGCTCTAGCATAACAAAAATTCCTACAGTCCAAGTTCCTCTGTTTTTCCTCTTCTACAACACCCAGAGTATCTGCCTCTGACCATTGACTATGCTGTATTTAAGTCTTCAGCTGTGAATCTTAGCTTTCAGATGGCCCTTAACTGTTTTCCTGCAGAATGAAGAGTATTACTTTCTTAGGCCCCAAAGACCTGTACTCTTTGTATCACTGGCTAGCTAATCCCATAAAAGTGTCTGGCTAGGCTTTTATCTTTCTGGATATTTTTTTATGTTCCCAGGACAACATAAGATGAGCAAACTGAAAATAGCTTCAATGCAAATCTGCCATAGCATGTGCCATTGTCTTTTTTACAGAGGAATGTTTGCAGGAGGACTAAAAGAGATGGAACAAGAAGAAGTTCATATTCATGGCATCTCCTACAATGCAATGTGCAAAATCTTGAACTTCATTTACACTTCTGAGCTGGAACTCAGTGTGAACAGTGTACAGGAAACCTTAGCTGCAGCCTGTCAGCTTCAGGTGAGGTGCTGGGAGATATGACAAAAAAGAAGCAAAAAACAAAAGCAACAATAAAAGAAGCAGAAAACCTGGATATCTGGTTAGATGGAGGATTAGGAGGTGAATAATGGGTCTGATGAGAAGAATTTCTTTGAGATGCTGTTTCCACTGGAACTATGGAAGGGTAGGAACAATGAATGAGTAGTTGCACGTCTCATTTGTGTCAATGGTTTTATTACTTATAAACATTTACCATTTGATCTAGAGGACTATTTTGTATAGCACTCACTTCTACTGGTCTTCTTATAAAATGGAATACTTCTGGCCTATGGTAAAGGACAGGGCTTGCTGCTCTGAAACTGCTGTGCGGCTCAGGACCTCCCCCAGATGGAATGGACAGGCACATAAGCTCCCCTGACCGCATCACTACAGGAAATCCTGCCACTATAGTTTCTGCACTAAGTGCAGAATTCAATGTGCCTTTAAGATGAAGTTTTTCTCTAATTTCCCCTGCAGCTAACTGCTGCACAAGGCTTTGGTACTAAACCTTAAACTTTCTGAGTGCTTGCTTTGGTTGGTTTCTACAGACTTAGCACCACTCTATAGCAGAGGGGTTCTTGGACAGCAGTTAGTTCTTAGCAGTTAGTTCAGCAGATTAGTTAGTTTGCAACCAGTTGCTCCTGCCAGCTACAACTTCAAACTGTATTCAGAAGACAAGCTATTAGTTTTCCTTTCATATGGCTTCCTGTGCTCAAGTGATGCACATATATTTGTTACAGATACAGTCTTTGATACAGTATATCTATCTCTAGTGCTCTGAAAGAACAATTGCAAAGTGACTATAAACCTGGCTTTCACCATGTCCTCCCAGCTTGGTGCCATGCTAACAAACCAGACAGCCTGGCTGTCAAGTGTTCCATGTGTCTTCTTGGAAAACACATTGCTGCTGCACATGAAGCCAAAGTCATAGGTTTGCAGTATAGGGTGGCTAGAAGATCTGTATTATATTCATCTACCTACCCATGTTGAGTTCTTTTGCTCTGGAGAAAGGTGAATTGGGCACAAGTGAACATGGTGATCAGGCTGTGAGGAGAGCAGTCATCTTGTGGACAACTTTCTTACAGTCAGTCATCCCAGCTTCTATCACCTGTCTCTCGAGTGTGAGGTATGGGGTGTCTGAAATGAAAAATATCTCTCTCTTGCAGATTCCAGAAGTCATTAAGTTCTGTTGTGATTTTCTCATGTCCTGGGTAGACGAAGAGAACATCCTTGATGTATACAGACTAGCTGACCATTATGACTTGAGACATTTGAGTGATCAGCTGGACTCCTACATTTTGAAGAACTTTGCAGCTTTCTCAAGGACACAAGTGTACCGACAGCTACCTTTGCAGAAGGTCTATTCCCTTCTCAGCAGCAACCGTTTGGAGGTTAACTATGAGTTTGAAGTTTATGATGGGGCACTTTTTTATCATTATTCTCCAGAGCAACTGGAGACAGATCAGGTCTCCCTGATGGAGCCCCTTAAGCTACTTGAGACAGTTCGTTTTCCTCTGATGGAACCTCAGATCCTGCAAAGACTTCATGACAAATTAAGTCCATGTCCTTTAAAAGATACAGTCGCAGATGCATTAATGTACCACAAGAATGAATGTCTTCAACCAATGCTTCAGAGCTCCCAGACACAGCTGAGATCAGAGTTCCAGTGTGTAGTAGGATTTGGAGGGATGCATTCTACTCCATCCATTGTCCTCAGTGATCAAGCCAAGTATCTGAATCCCTTGTTGGGAGAGTGGAGGCACTTCACAGCTGCACTAGCTCCCAGAATGTCGAACCAAGGGATTGCTGTTCTCAATAACTTTGTATATTTAATTGGTGGAGACAACAATGTAAGTGGCTTTCGAGCAGAGTCAAGGTGTTGGAGGTAAGATAAGGATAATCCTGCTATTATTTTTTTCCACCCTGTTGCCCATCTCAGAGTCAGTAACGCAGTGCGGTTATATGCTTGCTAGATGTAAGATTAGGAACTGAGCAGGGGCCTTGTTGAAGGAAAGCACAAGAAATAAAGAAATAAGCCTCACAGTAACAGGAAGCTTCCAGCAGAGCTTATGGGACAAAGCCAAGCCTGACGGGAGAAACAGTACTCATTCAAGAGTATTATATGTTTTACTTTTTGTCTTGTTGGTGGGGGGAATTATTAAAGGTGCTGAAAACAGTAATGAACCTAGAATCCTAGATTGTCTAAATGCTCTTGAGCTAGGATTTTCTAGGAGTACTTTGTGTCCAGTTTTGGTCCCAATACAAAGGGATTTAGTTACCAAAAAGGATTTTTAAAGAAAATGCTGTTACTGGTTGATTTTGAAGAATTTGTGTGCACAATAGTGGCATTCCAAGGTCCTCTTACATTCTTTTGTGCCAGAGAAAGGAGCAGGAGGAAGGATCAGGTTTAGACCTTCATGCTCATAACATGGCAAAACCAGATAAATACCCCTTTGCCTTTATACTGTGGTCATTTTTACTAGTTTTACTGTCAGCAGTATATAAGATAATGGAAACCCTAGGCTTTTATAGCATGATTATGTCAGCTAAAATACATCTAAAAACAGAATAAAACAACTTTGCTAATAATAAAATGCTGACAAAGCCAAATTTCACTCCACTTACAGCTGAGCTCAATTTCAGCCAAAGACAGTACAGTAACCCACATCTGTGGTGCTGTCTGGTATTCCAGCAATGATTCTGTGGCTGTATGAATAACTTGCTTTGATCCCGTTCTTTTACAAGGTATGACCCACGACACAACAAATGGTTCCAGATCCAGTCCCTACAGCAAGAGCATGCTGACCTCAGTGTCTGTGTTGTGGACAACTATATCTATGCTGTCGCAGGCCGAGATTACCATGAAGACCTGAGGGAAGTGGAGAGGTATGACCCTAAAAGCAACACATGGGAGTATGTGACACCTCTGAAGAAAGAAGTAAGTAGTGCATTAGCCACACACACTACTACAGTTCCCCAGTTCCTGATTTAACCTTTTTTAGGTGCTTTTCTCATGTGTAGCTATAAACCTGCTGATATTCAGATGGGAAACAGTAGCCTCTGTATATGGGATAAATGAGTATCAAGAAAGGAGAGTAATAATTTATGTAAATAACATTTTGAGGTTAAATGCCTTTTTTTTTTCTGTTTTTTTGTTGTTTTCCCCTGCACTTTCTTTGTGTTAATCCTTAAAACTATTTAAAATTGAACACATAGCCTCTGGGAACAGGAAGTTTCCATTCCTCCTAGCCAGGTAAATCATGAGACACAGCAGTACAAGCTTGTCGCAGTCCTGACTACATGCTTTACTCCTGATCAAACAAGATACTGCCCAGTAAGAGCGTAGATCAATTTCTATAGACTACTTAGTTCCTGGACACAGAAACGAGAAGGAGTAACAAGTTCTGATGACAATAGCTTATGTGGTGCAGAATCACATCTAGGCCAGCTAAACATAATTTCAAATTACTCATTTGACATACATGAGTGAATAGGTCTCTTTTGTTATCAGTACCCTTTATCCTTCAAGAACAGCTATTGCCAAACTAGTAGTCATGACCCCAGAAATGAGGAAATGGTGTAGTAACATGGGAATTGGGGTTATGAGTACAAGAGGTTGTTCTGAGTTTTAATACTGCTAAAAAAGGCAAAAGTTTCCATTTCCATGTTAAAAGTGTTGCAAAGGGGGAAGATGAATACAGCAAATAATGAATAAATAAATAAAACCAAACAAAAAACAACTCCTTGATGAATCTTAGTTAGGGAAGAAAACTAAAATCCTGAGTAATCTTTCAAGAAACTATGTGTCAGTGCTGAGAATATAAAAAGCCTTTAGATCCAATTGAGTGCTACTGAATAGGGTATCTTGCATTCCTGATAACACTGCTCGTGTAAGAAAAATCTCCACAAAAAGGTTTCCAAGTGGACTAGGGACTAGTATGATTGATCTTCTAATCAAGGAGTAATAAAAATGAGACCCCCCTGCAGTTCTGGAAGTTTTAGAAATTCGAGTGTGTTTCATTCAGATATTTACACTAACAACATAATCACCTAGAAATGGATTTTCTGTAAGAAAATCCTTCCAGATCTTGATATCTGCATAACTCATAAAAAAAGTTCTCCCTTAATGTCTACTCTGTACTTTGAAACTGGGAGAAATAAAAAAAACAGAGCTCAATCTTTTGCTTTCCCATGCGGTAATACAGGTATATGCACATGCTGGAGCAGCACTGGATGGAAAGATGTATATTACTTGTGGGAGAAGAGGAGAAGACTATTTGAAGGAGCTACAATGTTATGACCCAAAGACTGACCGCTGGGACGTTTTAGCAGATGGTCCAGTGAGACGCGCTTGGCACGGGATGGCTGCGCTGTTAGGAAAGCTCTATGTAATTGGAGGAAGCAACAATGATTCTGGCTACAGAAGGGATGTTCACCAGGTGGGAGCATGTCATACCTGTGTCTTTCCTGGAAGAGGCTGTTTCTTGTGGATGATTGCACTCTGATGTAATGTCTTTCTCCCGCTAAGTAACTGTCTGCCCAGCAACAGCTACTGCACCAGCTCACCCCACTCAATTGCAGAACTTGCAGTGATTTGTTTACTGCTCTGTCTTGAATGCACTGTCTGTCCCACAAAGCATTGAAGCTCTAGCACTCGATATTCTTATCAATTTTAAAACATCTTTGATGGATAACATTCAGTGACATGTACATACCCAATGAGCAGCACATCAACTAAATTTACTTTACATTGTCTTCTCACATGTTTTTTTTTCCTAAGTCGAGGATCTTTGAATTACCAATATGTAATTGCAGGACAGAGTTGTTAAGGATATGTTGGATGGCAATTGTATAATGCAATCAAATGTACAGTACCTGATGATAAGTGATGGCTGAAGAGAATTCTCGAGTCTTATTCCAGCTTCTAGAATTGCTAGAGACATGAAAAGAAAACACAAAAAGTAACTGTTCTTACAAAGCCAATGAAGATGACAGAATTACATCTACCTGAAAAGTGTATCTGAATGATAAAATGGTGCTTACAGATAAAAGCAGTTAGCTAAGAGGTACCCAATAAAACCTAAAACTTCCCAAAATATGTTGCAGAGACAGCTTAGCAGATTTGTCATATTTGTATGTTCCTAATGCAAACAGGTACGTTATGTCTGAGCTTGTTTTAGCGTGTGTCCCCATCTCTTTCATTTTTGTGTACAGTTTTTGAATAACATACAGCTTTCACTCCAGTAGCAAGGTCAGAATTTGCGATTCAAAGCTCTATA
The DNA here is from genome assembly GCF_000696875.1 of Nestor notabilis. Lineage (NCBI taxonomy): Eukaryota > Metazoa > Chordata > Aves > Psittaciformes > Psittacidae > Nestor > Nestor notabilis. Next base: position 5,128 of record NW_009918221.1, on the reverse strand, counting down.
CAACTATGCAAAGTTTTCTGCTGAGTACTGTACTTCTACTACATAGTGATAGGCTCTCTCCATTATCAACACCCTGCAAAAAACTGATGATATTGCATGGCTTCCTAAATAGCTTGCCATATGGCCAGCCCCTGACACTAAGGTACAAGTTCAATTTTGGCTAATCTCTTTGGGTTTTCTTATAGGTTGCCTGCTATAGGCCAAGCACTGATCAGTGGACAAATGTATGTCCACTTCCTGCAGGACATGGAGAGCCAGGTATTGCAGTCTTAGACAACAGGATCTATGTCTTGGGAGGCAGATCCCACAACAGAGGAATCCGCATGGACTATGTCCACATTTATGATGCAGAGAGAGACTGCTGGGAGGAAGGACCCCAGCTGGAGGATGATATTTCTGGGATGGCTGCCTGTGTCCTCACTTTGCCAAGGGCTATTTTAATGGAAACAGAGAAATGGTTCTCAGAATGGCATGCAGACCGTGTGAAGTATCACCTTGACTTTCCATCAGAAGTTATGAGCGTATCAGACTGGGAGGAATTTGACAATTCAAGTGAAGATTAGAAAACGCTAATATTTATTTTTTTGCCAATGAATGAGGAAACTAAGGCTTGAAGAAAATACTTAAGAGATTTTATATGTCTTTCTTATATACATAAATCAGTATTTAAAGGTTTGGAAAATAAGTGTTCTGCACAAATGCAGAACACAGTCAATATCTGCCCATCTGCAAGTGTTCTGCACAAAATGCCACTTACATTCAGTACCTGCCCACCTGCCAGAAAGCAGCATTTTTAAAGTAACCACAGAACTGCCGTTTTCCCAATTAAATCATACAGGTTCTTTTGCTTTGAAGGAGACTTTTCTCAACCTTCAGCATGGACAATAAAAAGAGGCACAGAAGGCTCGGCTTGACTAGCTTCTTTCCTTCCAGCTTTTAGCTTGAAATAGTTTTTTGAGAGTTGGGTTTCTTTTCCCCTTTTCTTTTTGGTAATAAAACTTCCTAACCATCTTAGCACAGGAAGGTAACACCTAGTGTCTCCCTCCTGTGCCGGGTGTCAGACAGCTTGATTGGTTTTTCAGCAAGACTGTGAACATACATAAACAGGAACAGTAGCAAGAAAGCCTGAACCTTCATCTCATCTGGGCATGCAGCTATCTTTGTAACTGGGTTACAGTCTGTGAACTGACACCCACTCCTGAACTTCTATACTGCAAGTTCTGTCAACACAGTGGAACTCTCTCTGTACAAATTATGGCAATCTCAACTGTCAGACGCATTTGTTCACAAGCATAAATTAATAAATCCTTGTCGGAACTTTTTTAACTACTGTCTCAGTTTTATTAACTGTGATGTGGAGTCTGAAAGGTAGTGAGCTTAATTAAATCCTGTAGTACTACATGAGAATCAGTGAAGTTACACCACCTTAGGAGATGGCAATTTTTTTTCACTCTTATGCTTTAGAAGAGAGCAGAGATTGGTTTTCCACAGTAGAAGAAAAAAAAAAGTAGTAAGATAACTAGAGGTACTAAAGATTACACTGGTCCAGGACCCTGGAGTAGCTGAACTAATGCCAGGAACATAATACAGAATTACTTCAGCTCAGAAAGATAAGGCATATTAATCTTTCCTTCATGAGGCCTTAAAATAATTGGCTTCTGACTACCATTTTGCTTACCATTAGTTCAGAAGCTGATTGAAAGGCTGAATCAGTGTGATACCTGAATAGTACGTGATCCTTCCTCTTAGAGAGGCAGGAAGTAATCCGTGCCAGCAGAAAATAATGACAAACTACCAGAAGCTTTTAAATCATGTAGCAATAATGGGGTTGCAGAAGAAAGACAAAACCAGTGACAATGACAATGATATGAAACTAGTGAAGCATTGTTACATCATGACAAATATTGCACATTGACCTGCTACTTCAGAGAAATTGAAGATATCACCATTACTTGGGCATATTTTGTTTATGGAAACAAAGATGATTTCAAAATGCACCTAGATGACTTCAAGAGCCCACTTAAACTTTGCATTATCTCAAGAAAAACAGATACTCATAGGGATTTTAGACTGATTCCAGTTTTTTTATTTATAAATTCTCTGATCTCCTGAATATGGCAGTCTTGTATCCTACAGTGAAAAGCATTCGCTTTACAGCAAGTCCTCAGAGACAGTATAGCACAAGATATTGCAGATGTATGGACAATGAACTAAAAAATCTTTAAGTTATTTCTGGTCTGTGAAAGAATAGCCAAACAACTCTTCCAGAACTAAGTGATCAAAATACCAGCACTTACACTGCTGATACATTAGGAAGTCTGGGTTTCCTGATGATATATTTTCCTACTTCCTGCCAGCACAGAGGTAAAGCTGTATAGGCATATTTGTTAGATGTGTAATTAGCGGACTTGTATCCTGAAGTATTTTCAGGCTTCCACATTTGGAGAAGTGATCGTGATGCTTCAGTTGTTTCATAAATGCTTCCACTACTGTATTTCTTCTCCAGATGTCTACCTCCAAATCCAGTATATCCTTTCCCATTTACTAATGGTTTAAATTAGGGTTGTTAATTTTGCATTGGAAGCATACACCATACTTGATTTGAAAGAAATAAGGATTCTCATTCTATACCCTTGACAGAAATATACTTCTTTCTTAGAGGCCAGTCACATGCACAATTTATTTGGCATTTGGCCCAGCTGATGGGGTCAGAAGCTTCTGGTGAAAGGAAGGAGGAGCAGCTGGGCACAGGGAAAGATGGATGGCACCTTCTGAAGGGAATATTCTGCCAACTGAGTTTTCATTTCATTGGCAGCTGATGCATTTTAAGAGCTCCCCACCTCCTCAGCTGTGATACAACTATTTGGTCATGCTCTGAGGGTGGAAGCTGCCAACAGGTAAGACAAGGAGCAGAAATGTATTTATATGTAATAAAAATATTAAGTGGTGCCCTACATTTATCCATTCTTTGTAAACCAAATGCAGTTGTAGGGATGTAATGCACCTGAGATGATTGTAGTCTAGGAAGTTGAAGACCAGTCTTATCAGATAACATTAATGATCTTGAACAAGTCACCTTTTCCTCATAATCCAAGTAGAACATGGAACCTTTTACTTAGAAGATCTGGCCAAGTTCAACCACAGCTATTGAAACTGAGGAGGGAATTACTGAAGGGTGCACACACCCTATGTAAATACAAGTTCAGAACAGCTAATTGTGGCAGCTCCTTCCAAACTGAAAACCTCTCTGTGCCTTAGAATCCATTCTGGATAAGAAGGTGGATGTGCTGGTTCTCCAGCATCAGTCCAGCTCCATGTAGTACTGCACAAAAACTGGTTTACAATTAAATACTATTTATTCCTGACATACTTCAACTTTCCTGAGGTTTTAGCATTATACATGCAAAATGGAGGCAACAAAATTATAATTCAATCAAATGCAGCAATAGGAACTTTTATTTCCTTCTTACATGCTATGTGTTACTAACTGCTGATAACTTGTGGCTTTTGTAATTATTTTTAAACATTACTTAGCATGTTATTGCAAGTCCACGTAGTATCTTTTAATCTGTATTTTGGCCATGGCCACAGAGAAAACAATCCAAACCTGTACAAATGACAGAAGAAAACATAATAACCTTCGTAATCTATTGTAGCCTATCTACATGTGTTTAAAACTGACTCTCAGTGGCAGATACAAGCACTTAAACCGGTAGGAATGTATCAAAGGCATAGCTACAAAGTAAGCCTCCCTTGCAATGTACGAAACATTTTCACATGGATGTGAGTCTTCAGCTGGTATTATTCACCTCTGAGTCTACTGTTTTGCCAGTCTTGCTGTACATGACTAAATGTTGTTTTCCACCCAGGAGATGGCTGTATTTCAGTGGCTGGTAAAGTGGTACCTGTACATGTATTCAGGGCCAACTTTAAGATCCTTTCATATCAGTGATGTTATGAGCCTATCTTAGATGATTTTGTCTGAAACATAAGAAGGACACTGATGAATCTTGCATTTGGATTGAACTCTGCTAAATGTCTACAGAGACACAGCCCATACATTCCAGTCCAAATACCTCAGTTGGCACTCCTTGCCAATGCAGGAAGACAACAAAGAAAAAATATGTTGTGACTGAGCTTTTGGAAAAGGCAGTGCATGAAAGAAAGACGGGAAAGCTGGAATAAGACTGCACAACAGTCCAGTTTGGCACTTCAAGACAGTCATCTTAAATCTATTTCTCCATTTTAAATGGTTTTTGCTTTAATTTCACATTGCCAGCCCCAAAGCAAAACGAAAAAACAAAACCAAAAGCACAAATTAAACAAAGTCATGAGACTGAGCTAAAAGCACATTATTTGCAAAGGTTTCTAGCATGTTTGGGCAATTAGCAGTTATTTTGTTGTGCCTTTGCCTATTGCAGCTGGACGTGCTTATGGCTACCGCCAGCCCTCCCACACTCAAGTCCAACCGCACAAAGGCTCCCGCTGCTTGTCTGAGGTAATTGCGTGCCAACATCCCTCTAAAATTCAAACAGCTTTTGCTGCACCACGTGTCGAGCGCTTGCCCAGCCGCTGCCCGCCAGGGCTGCTGACTCCTTTCTGGGATTTCCTTCCTCTTCAGCTCCTGCCAAACCATCTTCCCTCCCGCCTGCACCCCGAGACAGACAGGGCTTGCTTTGACCCCCTTATCTGGGAACAAGGCTATAAAAAGACAGGAAACTCTCTGCTAGAGCACGTAGGAAGTTATCTCGAGATCAGAGGAGACTATCACAGTGGTCCATTTTGTTCCTTAAAAAAAATAAAAATCAACTAACAAAACCAACAAAACCTCAGAGGTGGTGATCTCTTGCCTGCGGTCAGGGTGCCTGCGGCAGGGCATCCCACTGCTCTAGATGTGGAGATGAGGGCGAACCGAGGCAGGTCAACAGAGACCCCCAGAGGGCAGGGAAGCACGCCGTTCCTCAGGGCGCCATGGCGAAGCGCGGGCACAGCCAGGGGCTGGGCACCACCGATATACTGATGGACAGCAGAGAAGATGAAGAAGGTACGTTGGCGGGTGCCCCTCTTATTTCTTGAGCTCAAGGACTGGACAGAGCCTTCGGGGGCAACCTGAGGTAACGCGTGCCAG
>NW_009918220.1:1458-1662 GCF_000696875.1 Nestor notabilis | reverse complement strand
CAGACCTCATGGGGTGGGAGCCTTCACCCTGGCAAGATGTGCTCACAAAGAGCCATCCACGGGGTGTTAGAGCCCCAAATAACATCCTGCTCCATGCTGGGGACGAGCTGAGTGTCCTGAGGCACCTTGCGGGGAGGTGGCGGTGCCTGGGGATGGGGGGGGGTGGAAGCATCATACTCAGCACCGCTCCACGGAGCCAAGGAC
>NW_009918220.1:369-1040 GCF_000696875.1 Nestor notabilis | reverse complement strand
CAAGCCAGCCGCATCCATGGAGCAAGGGCAGTGTGGGATGGCTCCAGGCACTCCATGTGCCCAAGTCCTCCTCCTGCCTGAGCCTTGGTGCCCCCCTGGCCAGACCAGGGGCCTGTGGGGGGCTCGAGCTGAGGGAGCTGCGTGTGCCTTGCAGGTGGCTGCATCCCCAACCCCTGCCTGAATGGAGGGACCTGCACGGAGGATGATGGTCCCGTCTCCTGCCTCTGCCTGCCTGGCTACGGGGGCACCAGCTGCGAAAGACGTGAGTGCCCAGGTCCCACCATGGATGTGCCAGGCCCCTGCCCAGGTCCTGCTGAGCCTGGACACGTGAATGTGGGGAAATGAGGGGCTTGGGGTTCTCTGCTTCTGGCAAGCTGGGTTCCATCACCCTGACCCTCTCCTCTCTCCCCTCCTCACTCCCCACCGTGGCTCAGCACTGAGGCAGTGCAGGCTGCGAAAGACGTGAGTGCCCAGGTCCCACCATGGATGTGCCAGGCCCCTGCCCAGGTCCTGCTGAGCCTGGACACGTGAATGTGGGGAAATGAGGGGCTTGGGGTTCTCTGCTTCTGGCAAGCTGGGTTCCATCACCCTGACCCTCTCCTCTCTCCCCTCCTCACTCCCCACCGTGGCTCAGCACTGAGGCAGTGCAGCCCTGGCTGGGACCGCTTCCA
>NW_009918220.1:0-262 GCF_000696875.1 Nestor notabilis | reverse complement strand
CATCAGCGGTACGCACCCCACCGCACCCCCCTCCTGAGCTCTGCCCACGGGACCCTCAGCATCCCTCAGTGCTGGGCTTCAAGATTGAAACCTTGAAGCCAAAGAGTGGTCAAGAGCCAACGGAAAGCAAATGGACCCAGGCTGGGGAAGGCAGAGGAAATGAAGGGTAAAGGAAGTATCTGATATGATGGACTGACCAGAGCGTGGTTAGATGTTCACTTGGCTGGTGGAGGATGGACGGACGGATGGATGGATGGATGGG
>NW_009918219.1:415-655 GCF_000696875.1 Nestor notabilis | reverse complement strand
GTTTGTCGTTCCAGGTGCAGCCGCCTCGGGCTCAGCCTCCAGCAGAGGGTGTGGACACAGTGTACAGGTAAAACACGGCCATGGAAAGGCAAAGCCATCGGGGGCTTCCCCTCCCATTGCTTGGATGTTTCCTCCGTGGGCACCCATGTGTCCCCCCAGGACAATTCCTTCCACGAGCTGGGGAGGGGGGTATAATCCACATTCCTGCAGCACTGCTAGGGCGAGGACTGGGCTTCCAGC
>NW_009918219.1:0-202 GCF_000696875.1 Nestor notabilis | reverse complement strand
CTGCTCCCCGCTCCCCCCCCCACGGCAGCCGCTCAGCAGCTGGACGAGCTCCTGGCTGATCTGGGCCACATGCAGAGCAAGGTGAGCCCCAGTGCTGGGGTAAAGGGGGTGGTTGGTGGCCTTTACTCAGCCCTCACCATCCTTCTGCCTAGCAGTTTGCAGCAGCTGGGAAGGGAGCCCCGGAACCCGCGGAGCCCCAGCA
>NW_009918218.1:9733-17635 GCF_000696875.1 Nestor notabilis | reverse complement strand
GGGAGTCACAGCCACCTGCGCTGCACCCCTCCGGGCTGTCCCCCCACATCACCCATGCTAAATGGGGGTGACAATGCCTGCTGGAAATGTTGGTCCTATATAAAACAGGGTCGAGTTCCCCCATCCTCTGCCATTCTCCCACAGCATCCTCCCTTGCCCCAAAAGTTGTCCCCTGTCTCATGCTGGGTCTCCCCTTCATGCTGAAGGCTGGGAACACAGTTCCCAACAGATCTCAGTGCATTGCTCTTGCACTGAAGACCTCTTGTGATTTAAGGTCTAGAAATTATCTGCTCGTTACTATTACTCTTTTTTGATGTGCTCTCACTCTGCCATCAGCCTCGGGAGGTGTTTGTGAAGTTGTGCCGTGCGTAGCTGTTGTCGGTGGGTTGTGGTGGCTGGAGGGTGGCAGGAGCAGGAGGAAAGCTGGAAAGGCCCCTTGGTGCTGGTGTTCCCCCCTACATGGACAGCCCTTTGCAGAGGCAGCTGCAAGAGCTCGGCTGCCCAGGACCATGTGTCTAAAGCACAACCCACTGCTGGGATGTGTGGGGGAGCAGGAGTGGAGCTTGCAGAGCCCCGGAGCCAGCAAGTGCCTTTATTTACAGCACTTGTAGCCTTGGCTGCTTCTCCATAGCACGGAAGAAAAAAACAAACCCCGAGCACTCTTCTCTCTGTCATGAGATCAGACACTTGTGGGCTGGTTTGTGACTGTGAGAAGAAGGGGCACAGGACAGGGAGAAAACAGCAGCCCTGAGGCTGCAGGTGCTGAGAACTGAAAGGAGGAAATTGAAGTCAGCCACTTGCCCACAGACGCCTCCCTTCCTGCGCTCGCCTGCTCCCCAGCTCCTCTACTGAGCCTTGAGGCGCTGCTCACCACAATGTGTGCCCCATAAAACAGCCCCGATGCTATGACTAAGTCACAAATTAATCCCAAAAGCGGCACTGAAAATCCCCTTTATGGCAACAAGGGGTGAGGGCGGGCATCGAGCCACTCTTGCCCATGTTCTCACATCCAGGGTCCCAAAAGGCAGGTGGGAGACCTTCACTCTCCCACTGCTGATGGGTGGACTTGCAGAGGTGGTCCCATGGGGTTGTCTGGGGATGGGAGAGCTGTTAAACCCAGGCAGACGCGGGTAGGCATAGAATCATAGAATGGTTTGGATTGGAAAGGACCTTAAGATCGTCTAGTTCCAACCCCCCTGTCATGCGCAGCTCAGTTTGCACCACAGATGATGAACACAACTAGGAAAAGACATCATGGGGCTTTATGATGGGGTTGGGGGCTGTCGAGGCTTCTGGGGCCGGTCCCAGGTTGGAGGTGACCTTGGGGAGCCTGTGCTGGGCTGGGTCTGGTGGTGGCTGGCATACCAGGCACTGCTGCATGCGCCAGGGGAGGCAGCTTGGCAGCCTCATCCTTCCCATCACCAGTCCTCAGGGCGATAAGGAGGCACAGGGGAAGGTGCTGTGGCCAAAGCCCGGCCCCAAGCTGCAGGCGCTGTCCCTGCGGATCCCTCCCCTCTGTCTCCATCCACACTTGGCCACCCATCACCACCACTTGCCCTTCAGTCATGTTCCCAGCGTGAGAGAGGCCGAGACTCCTTCCCAAAAGATCAGGGCTGAGGTTTGGCTGCCTTCCAGTGCTGGGGTGAATTTATTTTGGAGATATAGGAACTATATGTAGCAGCAGGAGCCAGGGAAAGGTCAGGATGCAAAACTCAGGGCTGTCAATGACATGAAGGCTTTGCATATGGTCTGCAGCACAGATCTGACTGTACGAGAGGTGATAGTCATCTTGTAACACAACCTCACTGGAGGAAAAACAGCAGCAGAGTCAAAGGCAGGTCCCAGAGACCTGAGCCAGTGTTGCTCAGTGACGGCACTGAGCATCCGCTGCAGGTCCTGGGGAGGTTCTATAGGGTCACAGACCAAGTCCTGGCTCCCTTCTCCAGGGCCACAAAGCAGAACCTCAAGCCCAGGAGCAGGGTTGGGATTTAAATGCTCATTTCCTGCCTCTGTGTGATTTCGTTTGTTGTTGCACGGTTTAATTGCTTAACACACTTGTAAAACAGGAAAGGAGGAAGAAAGATAAGGTACAAAACCCCACCTCATGCTGAAAGCTGAAGCAGAGGCTGCAGCTGCCTCTGTGCAGGTCCTCCCCACCGCTGGCACCTTTCGAGATGCCTCAGGTGCTGCTGGAAATCCCAGTTAATCCATCCATAAACATTTCTGCTCCAGACCATTAGAAATATTTTGTTCTAAGAACGTGGGTACTTCTTTTTTATAGCTGGAAGGTATTTTTTGGCATGACCCTCCTCAAAGCCGAAGCCAGAGGGTTCAATGCTGAGACCTTACAAGACAAGCAGGACTGACGATGTCCTGCACCTGCGGGATGTTCCAGGCTGCTTCTTCCCTGGGCCAAAGCCATTCCAGCTGGAGCAACCCCCAACCTGCTCCTTTCACACACAGCGGCTACCAGGAACGGCTTCCAGATCTCCAAAATGCACTGGGTGACACCAGAGATGTGGGTGCCATGTGCTGCTCTGGAGGTGGCAGCGGAAGCTGCTGATGTATTTCAGGTTACAGCTGTATTTTGGTTTTCACCCTGGCTTTGGAGCTCTCATCCCAAAGGACAGTTGAGTGCTTAGGAGTAAAATTAGCTCAGGACACTATTTCAGTAGCATCTAGAGGTAGGAAGGGTGTCTCGCTCATGGCCTCGGGGCAGGTATTTAGATTTGTCTGCTGATGCTGGCATAACTCCTGCTCCCTTTTAGCCATTTCTGAGCTCAGTGGAGTTATCTCAATCATCTTCCTTGAGCAGCTGAGGGGCTCTGAGGCCCCATCCAGCTGGGTTTGGGGTATGGGAGAGACACAGAAGTGCCCTGGATCCATGGTGGGAATGTGTCCCATGCTATGGGGGCAATCAGGGGTAACCAGCCTTGGACATTTCACCCTTGGGCATCGCCTTCACCAGTGAGCAGGATGTATGTGCAATGGAGGCAGTTTGTCTCGGGCAGGTGAGGTTTGGTGGTCACGCCTGGAGGAAGAACCAGCATCCTGCTCCTGGCAAGGCTCAGGTCATCCAAAACCCTTGGGGGCTGTGTGACCCCTGCATCAGTGTAACCTGTGGGGGTTTGAGGATTTCATAATGCTCTGAGGCTTGCAGACCTGAGGCTGACTACCTCATCCACACACTCCCCACCTCCAGACTCCAAAACCCTGCACGGGACATGGGGCACACTAAATCACAGGGAGATGCACACCAGCATGAGATGGGTGCAAGGAGCAGGCTGGAGACCCTGGAGCTCAGCAGCATCCTGGGTGACCCATGTTTGCAGGGCAAGTTGTGTCGGGAATGAGAACAAACCCTGCGAATCCCGACCGTCTGGTGCCTCCTCACTCCACTGCCTGGGCTGCGTTCAACACCGCAGCACTCACGCCATAGAAGGGAAGATAAAGCTGTGGCTTCCCAGAGGCTGAGTCTTCCTGAGCCTCTCTGGCAACTGCACTGCCCTCCGGCTTCAGGAGGGGGGCTGCAGGGGAGGCGGAGGCAGGGACCTGTTTGCTTTCCCTCGCTCTTTTCCCAAGCCAGGCTCTCCAATCTGGTCTGTATTCAGCCAAGCTCCCCACAGGCTCTAAGACTGCTTTCATTAGGGACCGGTGTTTTTAGGGGTGGCTTTGCTGGGGCTGGAGAACAGCAACGTGTCTGCAGGTGGGTTCTTGTCCACAATGCATCCGCTCCCCTGCCCAGAAGCATGACCCAGTGATGGGCAAGAGGAGCAAGATCTGCCCCACACCAAGGCCAAACTACAAGAGCAGGCAAGATTTGCTTCTATCTTCCAGTAACAGATAAAAATACATCCATGTCTCTTGTCTTCTCCTCCTCCTCCCCTCCAAGTGACTAAATTAGGCCCATGCAGGGCTGGAAGGCATCCCACAGAGCTGCGATGCTGAAGGCAGCTCCCGGCTCTGGGTTCTATCAGCCCCCGGCAGCAGTGGGAGCGTGCGGGAGCGCGCGGGGCAGAGCAGCACATTCCTGTGCTCCTGAGGTCATTGCTTGTGCCGCTGCCAGCCCTGCACGGGGCCCGCAGCGCCTCTGGTTTATGGGTGTTTTCATGTCTCACTCCTGTGTCAAAGCCCAGCTGTGTAAAGCACCGGCTTGTTTGGGGTGCTGCAGGGTGCCAGGGACCACGCTGACCCTGAGCATCCCCGGGCAGCAGGGACAGGGCAGGAGGAAGGTGGTAATGAAACACCATAGTCCTGCAGAGTGCTGCCTGCTCTCCCCCACCAAATATTTTGCTGCTGGACCCTATTTTACACCAGCTCCATGTCAGGGGGGTTGTGAGCATCCCTCGGGTGTTCCAGCCAGTGGCTGGCAATGCCACATGGGGGAAGCATCCAGGATGAAGGGAAACAGCACGAGCTCAGGGCTGCCTGCCATGTACCTATGGTGCTGAGGGCTGACAAAGGGCAGGGAGGGACCACTGCTGCTCAACCACCCTGCTTTAGCAGGGCTGAAGCACGCTTAGCGCAGTGTGCCTCCTGCAGGGTGTCCTCTGCCCTGCTTTGTCCTCCCCTGCTCCAGCCCTTTCTCTCTCTTAGAGACAGCTAAAAGCCCAGCAGCAGAGGGGACCAGCTTCCCAGGAGCTCACAGCCTTGAAGACAGAGAACGGTGAGAAGTGAATGTGTGTCTTCCCCCTGCTGTGCTTTCCTAGTGTGATATTAATAAAGCATTACGATGGACCACAGGGTGGCCAGCCTGTGCTGGGGAGGATGGGGATGGCGGCTGCAGCCTCCACATGGCACTGGTGCAAGCGGGCAGGTATTATGGCATCCAGAGATGATGGCACTGAATCCTCTCAGGCAGACAGGTTGTCCCCTAATGAGCTGTGTCCTCTCTGAACCTGTCAGCATCACCCCAATTAGTGCTAACTTTCACCAGTGAGATGGGGGCAGGTATTTGTCCAGTGGGAAGAGGAGAGGGGCTGAAGCCAGGCCAGGACATCCAAGCAGCCCAGTTAGTAGGATGCAGCCAGCACCGTTTGAGCCACATTTGCATTGCAGCTAATGCCACTCTCTTGCCTGAGGATGGGAAGGAGAAGGCAGCGCTGCAAGAGGAGAGGACAGAGAGCACAAGACTCCTCCAAGGCCAGGAGGAGGATGAGGAGGAGCGGCTGCGGGATGCCAGCCAGGCAGGCACTAAGGGAATCACCCGGGATGGTGACATCCAGGTCAGTGGAACAGTGGCTGGGCAGAGAGTGTGTGGCCAGCCAAGACTTCCCAGGCAGTGATCATGGACCTGGCGTGTGCTGGGCTGGGCTCTTCTGGTTTTGGGGAGCAGTAGGGGGGTCTGGCAATAAGGCATAATGGGCTGGGGGGGCCACAGCATCCCTCACAGCAGATCACACAGGTAGGGTTTGTCATCTCCCTGCTTCCCAGGTGGAAGAGGGAAAAGACCTGGAGCTGAAGGAGCAGTTTGATGCCCTGAAGAGAGAGCACACAGAGACCCTGCAAGGTGCGTGCTGGGACAGCAGTGTCCCCCTGCTCCATGGCACCGTGGGGCTCATTACCCTGGTGTCCCCACACCAGTGACACTTGGTTCATGTTCCCCCTGCAGAGCTCCAGAGAGCACATGAGCAGGAGAAGCTGCTGCTGGCAGAGTCCCACCACAGGTCCCAGGCGGCCTTACAGGTACCTGCAGGGAAATCCCTGGGGAGGGGGTGGTTGTGGAGGGCTTGAGGGACCATCTACTGGTTCTGCTATGGTGCTCCAAGCTCCTCAGTGGCCACCTCGGTCCCTGGTGTGCCCAGGGACCACAGAGGCTCCTCCAGCCCTGGGGTTATTAGGGTGCCACAGCCCAGCTCTGCTTAGGAAGAAATCCCAGGTATCTCCCATCCTGCTTCTTCCCTGGCTGCCCTAGGAGACGATCCAGGCACTGAATTCCCAGCTGAAGTCCTTCCAGGAGAGGATGAAGCGGGTGGAGGAGTCACTTATGAGCACGGACTACAAGAAGCACATAGAGGTGCAGAGAGGGGTGGCAGGGAGGGGACCTGCCTCTGGGGTGCTGGTCCAAAGCTTCTCTGATGGACCCTGAGATGCTGATTGACCCTGATGATGCCCTGAATCCTCCCCAGATGCAGGGCAGCTGAAGTGGGGAGCAAATCCCTGTCCCTGGGACATGCATGGGCTGTTGGGGTCTCTTGAACACAAGTGATGGGTGAAACATGGGTGTGGGGTGAACCATGGCAGATACCCCCCAGTACCCACCCCACAGTTGCCACATGCCCTGTGTCCCGCAGGAACATGGGAGCCCCAGCCCCTTCTGGGAGCAGGAGCTGGAGAGCCTGCACTTTGTCATCGAGATGAAGAACGAGCACATCCATGGGCTTTTTTTTTTAGACTGTGGTGGGTTGAAAGGAGGACACGGGTCACAAGTGGGCTTTGCTCTTTCCATCTCTTCCCCCCACCTGAATCCTGTCCAGAAAGTGCAGCTGAAGGGGAGGTGGATGTAGCCTGGTTCATCTCTTGGAGCAGGGAGGGGATGGGGGTGCATCGCCATCACTTTCTGCCTTCCTCCTCACCCTCATGCCTACTTCCAGGCCGAGAGGAACCTTCTGCTGGAGGAGAAGGTGAAGACTCTCCAGCAGGAGAATGAGGACCTGCAAGTTCGCACCCAGAACCACTTGGTCATGGCGAGGTAAGTGCTGGTCCCACGGGGACAGGGAATACATCAAGAATACGTTGCAGCCCACAGGGCCACTCATTTGGGTGCAGAGGGGGCTCACGGGTGCTGTTTCCCTCCAGGCAGCTGTCAGAGGAGCTCCTGGCTGCCCGTGGAGCACTGGAGAAGGAGGCACAGCTCCGGGAGCAGGCGCACCGCGAGAAGGAGGAGCTGCTGTACCGTGTGGTCCCACGGGGACAGGGAATACATCAAGAATACGTTGCAGCCCACAGGGCCACTCATTTGGGTGCAGAGGGGGCTCACGGGTGCTGTTTCCCTCCAGGCAGCTGTCAGAGGAGCTCCTGGCTGCCCGTGGAGCACTGGAGAAGGAGGCACAGCTCCGGGAGCAGGCGCACCGCGAGAAGGAGGAGCTGCTGTACCGTGTGCTCAGCGGAGGGGACGGCTCCCCATTCCCCATCGCTGCCGGCGAGGTGCCCCTCATCGCCACATAACACACTGCCCGGGGGGTGTCGGGGCTTCCCTCTGGGTGCCGGAGCCCAGGGCTGCTCTCACAAGTGCCCCACTCCCCAGGCTGGCCCCATCCGACCGAGGGCAATGGAGCATTTCACAGGACACTTGCGCCTGCCTTTCCGCAGCCCACGTGGGGCACCCTGGAGACCCCACTGTGCCATCCCTGCACCTCTTCCTCTGGTGGGAGGATATGGGGTAAAAGGGGTCAGCCAGGACACACAGATTGGGCTGGATCCAACCCAGCGCTTGGCTCTGAGCATGACCAGCATCAGCGCTGCCCAGGGGCATGAGGAGGAAGAGGAGGTGGTCACTGGGATGGCATGGGAGCAGGGGGAGGATGAGGAGGGCGCTGGGGAAGTGATGGTGTTAAGGTACTTCACTCCCTGGGGTACATCCCTGGGAAGGAGGTGGCCAAGCCCAGGGCTGAGCCACGGAATGAGTGCAGCTGGGTTTATCTGTCACCTCCAGCACTGCCCCTGCTATAGACCATGTCAGCCTGGCCCTCCCACCCATGCCCTCCTCATCACCTTCTCCATCTCCAGCAAACAGCTCCCAGGGATTGCTCCTGCATCCCAGGCCTTCCCCCACACACCACCACACAGACACCAATCCCTCCTGTCCCCCCTACACATCAGCAGCACCACCAGTGCCATCCTTTCCCCCAAAGCTGGGCAGCGGCTGCATGCTCAGAGGTGCACATCTGGGGAGCCGCGCAT
>NW_009918218.1:8512-9703 GCF_000696875.1 Nestor notabilis | reverse complement strand
CAGGCTTCGGCAGGTCACATCCCTCCCTGCTCCAAGCCAGCACATCCCCATTGGGAAGATGCTGCCAGCGGGGCTGTTTGCACACAAGCACTTTCCACTGGGTGCATGAGTGTGGTGGGATGGTCACTGCTCTGGGGGTTGTCACTGGTCCATCCCCTCCCCAGGGCTGGGGAGCCCGGGTGCGTTTGTGTGTGTGGATGTGCACCAGGCCAATGTGCCATTGGCTGTAACAATTACAAGCCTGTAGGAAGCAGCAGCCTCAAGAATCCCACGTTGGTGGTTTTGGGGATGGTGCAGGAGCATCTCACAGCAGGGCTGTGTACTCCACACCTAGGGCAGGGGGAAGATGGAGTGGGGTGGGAATAGGCACCACAAAGCCACGACAATGAAGCCCCCACTGTTGGTCCTGCTTTTTCTGCTCCTTCCCTCATTTCATTCATTTCAATGGGCTCCAGCACAGGGCAGACCCAGACCCTCCCAGCCCTGCCAAGCTGGCAAGGCCACAGCAACTGCTGCTTCCGTCCTTTGTGCTGATCCATATCAGGAAAACAGTAGCTGAATAAGACAGCCAGGAAGGCAGCAGGGATGTGGGGTCCAGCTCTTACCCCACGCATCAACAGTGGGTCCCACTGCCCCCAA
Organism: Nestor notabilis; assembly: GCF_000696875.1. Taxonomy (NCBI): domain Eukaryota; kingdom Metazoa; phylum Chordata; class Aves; order Psittaciformes; family Psittacidae; genus Nestor; species Nestor notabilis. Next base: position 9,064 of record NW_009918218.1, on the reverse strand, counting down.
GGCAGATCCTGTGTGGGACCTGGAGGAATGTGCCTGGCTCTGGGAAAGGGGAGCGCTGGGAACTGAGGAGGAGGAATAAATGAGCTCAGTAAAGGACTTGTCTACCATGAGGAGGGAAAAAACTGACCCAGGCAGTGCCTTGGCAGTCATGGGGAGACAGACGGGTCAGCGCAGCATGAGAAGCCTTCTGCTCTGCTGTGAGCAGCTGAGGGGCCAGAGCGTGCAAGGGGACAGAGGGCAATTGGGAGGCTGCAGGGAGAGGTTCCAAAGGCAAGAGAAGTCAACCCACAACCCAGTGATAGCAGCAAAGACTTGTTTGCTTTACCCTCTTCAAACAAACCTCCTTTGGCAGAGGGCTCACCATGAGGATTCAGGTCGCTTAGGGAGGTTCACCAGGCTCTGCAGGATGGGACCTTGAGCCCAAAGGATCTCTCTGTCCCCACAGCACAGGATGGAAAGAGCTGGGCACTTAGGTGCTTGTCCCCTTTTACTGCCCCGGAGCAGACGGGCACCGCACAGTCCCACGGGGCTCCAAGGCCACCTCCCTGGCTG
>NW_009918218.1:0-8481 GCF_000696875.1 Nestor notabilis | reverse complement strand
TTCCCATTGGCGCCCAGGGAGCTGCCCCTTCAGGCTGGTGGCTCTCAGCGCTGTGCCAGATCCCATAGCCAAAGTAAATAAGGAAACCTGGGAATGGGCAGAACAGGGTGGGGAGTTTCTCTCTCTTCCCTCCCCTCCCAACCACAGTGTAATCACCCCTTCCCTTTGGGCCCTGTATCAGAAGACAGAGTGTTCCCACCACCCTTTGACAATGAAGTTCAGCATCTCCTCCATCCGCCCTCTACTGCTCTGCAGGCAGCATTAGTGCCATGGGCTCTCCAACTGCCAAGGCCTCACTCAAAGAGGTTGCCACCAGCTCTGGGATGTGGAGGGCATCCAGGCTTACCAACGGCCATCCAGATCAGGTACCGCAGCCAGGCACCCGCACTGAGCCGGGCCATCAGGATGCTGTTGATGGTGATGCTGAGGAGCGGCAGGAAGGGCAGGCAGGGAACCTGCAGGGACCAAGCACAAGGGAATGGGGTCATGGCCTTTGCCCAGATGGACCGGGCAGATGTTTCACAATCAAATTCAGCTCTTTGCTGCTTTGGGTAGTTGCCAAGAGGGGAGGGGAAGGCCAGTCTGGCTGCGAGGCTCAGAGACCTGAGCTGGGACAACAGACTGTGCTGGAGGGGGATGCTCATGGCGGGTGGTTTGGTTGATGGGTCCTGGGACAGGAGATACTGCAGGATTTGAAGGGGGAGGCTGTAAACCACTAGCAAAAACAACCCAGGGTGTCAAGACCGCTGAGGAACAGCTCTGATTTGTGCAACAGGCAGTGGGCTCAGTTGAGGCTGCAGGAGGTGCCCCTTTGGCATGTGAAACATGCGGGGGAAGAAGCAGGCATGGTCCCTGTGGAAAAACTCAAGACCAATACAGCACATTGTGGATACAGTGAGGGTCTGCCTGACCTAAAGCAGAGAGAACACACACAACCTCCCAATGCAATGTGACCCTTCCCCCAGGGGGCTGTGGCACTTGCCTGCTCTCCACCCCCCAGGCACAGTCCCCGAGGCTGGGCTGTGTGCTCACCATGAAGGATGCTCTCTCCTGGCGCTGAGGCTGCCTCCAGATGAGCAGAGCTGCCGCCAGGATCCCCAGGAGGGGCAGAGCCAGGGCAGTGATGCACCAGGCACCCCCGGCACGGAGGCACGGCAGCCCCGCGGTGCTCACCCAGCTCACAGCACACACCAGGGTGGCTGCGGAGAGACCACGGCAGCGTGTGAGGACAACGCTTCCCCCCACGCTGATCCCATCCCTCACCCAGGCTGCCATGGTGGGAGGGACAAAGGACAACCAGGGGACAGGGCTGGGTAGTTTGCCATGGTGGGTTTAGCTTTTATCTCCAGGAAGCAGGAGGTTTCCAAAGGTCCCATTGAGGCAGCAGCCACGCTGCAGTCAGGAGAGGGCAGGAGGGAGCCAGGCAGATCCTGCTGCTGGTTGTTTACAGCAAGCAGGAACCTGGCAGCCTGTGCTACAGCAGAGATGTGTCCTGTGGTTATCCCATGCTGGCTCCCCATATGCCCCATCCATCACTCCTGGGCTTACCTACAGCTGTGAGAGCCCAGGCCACTGCAGAGGAAGAACGTGGGGTGGGATGTGAGGGTGGATGGACAAGGTGGTCCCACCAGAGCTGCACAGCTGGGACCTTCCCCACAGGGGGATGCTGAGCACTGGGTGCAGGCCGATACCTGAGGAGCAGATATTGGATGCCAAGGTGCATGACCATGTGTCTGTGCCTTTTCCCAAACATAGCCAACATCAGAAGTTGGGTGAGCCCTGTCCCCAGCACTCACCTGAGTAGCAGCACACAGCCAGCCACCAGTGAGTAGGCCAGTAGTGTGCCAATGGACATCATGTCAACCAGGGCTTTCAGGTCAAAGAGGAGGGCCAGGAGAGCTGTGGGGATGAGAAACCCTTTTCAGCCTCTCAGCAGAGCTGGCTGCACCATTGCCTTGCCAGTCTCAGCTGTGCTCTCTGCCCCCAGCACCCACTGCAACAGAACTCAAGCACCTTGATGAGCTGGTGATGCTTCTGTCCCTGGTGCAGAGCATCCTGCCACCTCCTGCATGGTAGCTCAGAGAGGCTGAACCCAGGACAGCATCAAGGTCAAATATCCTCACTCACAGTGAGGAGACCTCTCTCTGGGCACAGATATTGCTCAAACTGCTACCAGCAAGCCAAGGGTGTGTGTTATCCTGCTAGAAGAGGACATCCACCAAGCCCTGTTCATGGTTAAGGGGTAACCCAGTCACTCACCTGCCACTCCTCCAGACACCAGCGTTGCCACCACCGGGCACTGGCGGCGACTCACTTTGGCCAGAGGTTTGAAGAGGAGCCCATCTCGAGCCATTGCATACAGGATCCATGGCATGGGGAACATGGAGCCCAGGAGGCTGCAGACAGGGGGAAAAAATGGGGGAGAAGAGGGCAGGAATCCAGGAGGCATCATCCTGCCTTTTGCTCCTCCTTGGGTAGAAAGGGAGCTCCTGTTCATCTGTGTGGCCCATGACCTTTCTCAAGAACACACTGACAAAACCATCACCACCCTCCCCATCAGATGAGGAACAGCATCAGGGAAGTGATACCTGCAGGTCATGGGGAGCCCTGTGCACATCAAGACACCTCAGCCTGCTCCTGCAGTCCTGGTGCTATCAAGCACCTAACCACTTCCTCCAGCCTGGGGCTAAAAGTGGCATGGCAAGGGCTTTACTGCTGATGAGGGGGGGCCAGGGTGGGAGCAACAGGATTTGTGAGGAAGGGCTGAGGGCCAAGCAGGGTAGTCAGAAAGGGCTGGGAATAGTTCCTGGATGCGTTATGCTCCAGTACAACCTTGCCCTGAGCCACAGAGCTCCCATCACGGCTCCCCTCACCTGGTTGTCAGGGCACACAGTGACCCCACAGCCACAGCGTGCTTTGCACTGCTCCAGCCAATGTACTCAAAAGCCACTGGGAGCGGGCTCATGGTGTCCAGGAGGTAGTAGGGCATCATCAGGGTGAGGGCAGCAGACACCCCAAAGTATGCCAGGAAGCAGATGAGGAGGGAGAGGATGATGCCCATGGGGATGGATCTCTGTGGGTCCCTCACTTCTTCCCCTGTGGAGCACAAGCTCAGCTGTAAAAACAGACACTCATTCAATGTGCATGGCATGTGAAGAGCCCAGCTCAGGCTGGAGAGCATACCCCGTATCTCTCCAGGAGAAAGGGATACAGAGGCCTTCTTGCAAGGACACTAGAGCTCCTGGGCTCCAGGGTTATGGGGACATGCTTTGGGATTAGTCAAGTCATGCCACATGTGCTCTTATAGATCCTCCTCTGAGCACACAGGGCAGGAGAGAGCAACAGAGCCAGGAATGTGCCCATTCCCAGCCCTACAGCAGCTCCTGCAGGGACAATCACTGCCACGGACCGCAGCCTGCAGGGAAAGGTTCCACCAGCACCTCTCCCCACCTCACTTACCTGTGGTAGCGATGCAGTCAAATCCAACAAAGGCATAGAAACAGGTAGAGGCTCCAGCCAGGGTCCCACTGAAACCATAGGGCATGAAGCCTCCCACCCCAAAAGCACTGGTCATGTTGTCAGCTGCAGACTGGTTCCTGGGAGGAGGAGGAGGAAGAGTCAGGCAGTGCAGAGGGGTCAGTGCAATGGGATTCCAGGAGGGACCAGGCTGAACAGTCCATCCAACCTGCTTGCCCCTCCAGCATCAACCCATCGGGATGTACGACTTTGGCTCTTTGATGCATTGCCAACAGGGCAGGCAGAAATGAAAGAAAAGTGGGATTTCCTGGGATAAACCATCAGGGGGATGACCCATCCATCCCCACCACCCTCTGAAGGCAGCACAGGGAGAGCAGATCCCTCATACCCGGCTGCCCGTGGCAGGTCGTCCTCCCTGAGCTTCCAATTGCGCAGGTCACCTTTGATGAAGCCACTCAGTGTGACAAAGAGCAGGACAAGCACATTGAGAGCTGTGAAAACTTTGTTCACTGCAGTGGACTCCTTCACTCCAAAGGAAAGAAGCCCTGGGGACAAAAAGCAAAACTGGTACAGCCTCCTGGATGACACCAGGCCTGGGGAGAGGGTGGAAAATAGGGGACAGTGATAGAGTCAGGAGGATCTACAGATTTCCCTTCTATTCCCCATTCTTTGCTCAGGGAAATAGCAAAGCTTCAGAGGGATCAGCACCATCCTGAAGGTGGGGTGAGGAACTCATCCTACATGAAGGATGGCACAGGGGGAATGCATCCTACCTGCCAGCAGGACCACCAGGCCAGCAGCAAAGGCATCTGGGTGCTCTGCCAGCCCCACAGAGCTCATGGCTGCATGAGCACCCAAAAACCTCCCCATCTTCTTGCCAAGGAGCTGGTCAAAGGTAGCACTCCAGGCCCGGGCGACACTCGCGGTACCTGGGAAGAGGTGGTGGCTCCATAGGGTCTGGGAATGACACCCAGCAAAGGTGGGGGGATCAGAAAGACCTCATACCAATGACATAGGACAGCAGCAGGTTCCACCCAGCAATGAATGCCCACAGCTCACCCACCGTCACGTAGCTGTAGAGATAGGCAGACCCAGCCAGGGGCACGCGGGCCCCAAATTCAGCATAGCACAGCCCTGCCAGAGAGGACACCACGGCTGCGATCAGGAAAGAAAGGATGATGCTGGGACCAGAGCTGGTTTTAGCCACTTCCCCTGCCAGGACGTAGACACCAGCCCCCAGCGTGCTGCCCACTCCCAAGGCGACAAGGTCCATGGTGGAGAGGCAGCGGCAAAGGCTGGAGCGCTCCGAGCCAGCCGGGACCCGCTTCCTGCGGGAAAGCATCCTCAGAGCAGAGAGCAGCCACTCCCAGCATGGTACCTACAGAACAGGAGGGCAGCAGGCATGAGGAGGATGCTGCCCTGAGTATATGACCCAAACCATGAACATTTTCCTTGCAGCTCCCACCATCCATGCGGTGCTTCCTGGCCTCGCTGGGTGCTGCTTGTTTTCTGACTCTGCCAGAAAATCAGCCCATTTTTGAGCAAGATTGGGCTAAAGTGGTTGTGTTACTCTTATCCCAGTAAGAAGTAGATAAATGCATCATTAGGGTTTGCTGGGCTCTGATTTGTGCTATAGTGCAAGGGGACAAGGACACATCCCTTTCCCCTGCCAGCTCAGCAAGTCCTATTGCTCCAGCAGTATCCCTACACAGGGATACACAACCAGCATTGTCCCAGCTTTGACACTGACACTATTTGAAATGCAGAAACGGGGCCAGAAGAAGGAGGGATGGAAGATGATCTGCTCCTGGAGCAGCTGTTGGCCTTGACATGCACCAGGAAAGACCCATCTGCTCAGCTGAAGATACCTACACAGCACCAATAACTGTGTCAATGGCACAGCTCAGAGAGACTGGTTTCCCTGGGCCATCAGCCTGTACAGTGATGCTGTGGCTTACTCAAGTCACTGATGGAGATGTCAGCCCAGCAGAAACCCCAAATTGTGCAGTATCTGTGCATCAGGCAAGTGAGGTGCCTGGTACAGCATGCCTGGGATTCCTGTGCCTCCCCCCATCCTTCCCCAGGAGCATCCAGCACTGCAGAAAGGGGGCTGCATGCCTCCACATCCACACGGTGCTGCCAGGACCTCCAGTCACCCTGCAGCAAAGCAAAGTCCATGCTGCAAATCCCATAATCTGCTACTTACAGGGGCAGGGACCCCCTGGAAACCAGCACATCCCAGCAGCACCAAGGATCATACGGCTGTGCAGTCCATGCTGTGAGCCTGGGGGAGGACATGGACCACCCCAGGGCAGTGCCCAGCACCCTGACCCACAGGATGAGATGCTGTAAAACCTTGTGACACAGGGAACCCCAACCTCCAGGACAACTCCTGTGTCTCCTGGGGGCTGGAAAGCTACTGCCCCCACTCCCGACCACCAGTCCCACACAGGGCACCTCACCCTGATGATTTCCCCTTATCCTGCAAGGAAGCTACTTACTCCAGCCATCCTTAGGGCAAACAGCTCCAGCTGCGAGGTGATGGTGAGCACCAGGCAGCCCCAGCTACACTCTCCCCTTAAATCCCTTATGGGAGCACCCTGGCCCTCCCCTCTCTGACCACCATTCCTGGCTGCACAATGGGAAATCTATGCAGAAATATTTTTCCCACAACGCTTTCCAAACCATCCACATGAGCCTGCAATGCTAATGGGCTCAGGGGCATTATTGAGGGGTTTAATAGGGCAAAGCTGCCTCTGCAGATAGAAGGGGGAACTCTTCTCCCTCTGCCCCCATTCCCTCACACCAGGAACCTCATCTCAATCTGCAGAGCAGGTTTTGGAGGCAATCCAGGCAGAGGGGAGCAGGAACACAGGCAGGATGCAGGGGTGCATGCACCTGTACCCAGGCATAGAGGGAACATAGAAGTTGAGCAGGTCCAGGAACTGACTATAGCAAAGCAGAGGAGCACAGGCCCTGCACTTCCCCAGTATTTGGACACCAGTACCCCAGATTCTGCCCACACCCTGTCACAGCCCCATTACACATCACAGCCTTAGATGAAGAAGCACCCAATGACCCAGTGCAGCTCACAGCAGAGCAGAGTGTGACCACCCATCACTGACCCATCTTTGCCTTGCCTTGGGAGCAGGAGCAGGACCAGGGTTACAGTTCTCAATCCAAGTGTCTGCTCCACCCAAACAGTCAAGCTCCAGAGCTTCTATCCTGGCTGAAGGAAGCGATTGTAAGGATGCCACAAAACCTTGATGCTCCTCCATAGTCACCAGGAATCATCCTAACACAATACCTCCCTCCTGAAGCACAGCACACAGGAACTGAGCAGCAGAGGACAAACAGAGATTGAGGTGGGTCTAGAGCTGAGCTTAAATAGAGGCCCAGGGCTGATTGGGTGGGGGCCTCAGGTGAGGCTGATCAGGGCCTATAAGGCATATAAGTGCCCTCAGAGCCCAGCACAGCTCTTCTATAGTGTTGTTCCTAGCAGGAAGAAGATGTGCAGGAAGTGATTGTGTGGCCTGGCTGGTTTTCAGTATCTTAGGAGAAGAAGACTAAGTCTGGACTCTAAGGAGATGCTAAGAGCTGGTGTTTTGGGGTAGGAATGAGCTTTGATTTTATTATAGGTAGTGCTGAAGCTTAGCCTGCTTACACTTTCTAGGGACAAAAATCTCTTGCAGTTCAGCACATTCTCTGGTCTTCAGCTTGCAGTGAGCAGGTGCAGAGGAAGGGGACATCAGCCATGCAGGATCAGAGTAGAGTGCCTATAACATAGTGAATGCTTTAATCATAAGGTTGACCTATTCTGGGTGTGTGGGGCAGCCCCATGTACCTTGTGAGCTGCTGGGTTAGCACCTCTGGGTAGGGGTGCTCAGCACACCATGACACAGCAGGGGCACCAGGAGGAGAGCAGGGCTGTTGTCCTGCGTTGCAGTGCAGGGTGAACAAAGCTGTGCTTGTCACCCACGCTGTCTCATGTGAGAGAGGTCTCCAGACACCAACGCCAGCCCAAGGAAACATTTCCCTGAGGGAACAACAGGGCACGGAGGAGCAGTGGTGCTAGCTGGCAGTGAGGGTCTTCCTCTTTCAGGGTGCATCCAGTACCCTGGGGGGCATATCCCTGCAGCTGACTGCCAGCCATTGAGCATGTCACATCCATCCTTGGGGTCCCTGCTGCCCAGGACAGGCAGGGCTGAGCAGCTCAGCTGCCTTGCAGCCCTAGAAAGATGCTCTAGTCAGTAGGTACCAGCAGGGTTTGGATGGATAAGATGTTGTATGTCAGCAACCTTCAAATTCCCAAGGGCGTCCTTGGTTTTATCTGCTCCTCTGGCACCAGCCAGAGCACAGACATCGCTGCCCATGGGTCCAGGGTCAGGTTCATTATCTCGTCCAGCCCTGCTGCAGCATCTTTGCTGGCTGGGGCAAAGGGTGGTGATAAAGAAGGAGCCGGCTTAACCTGGGTGAGACAGGGATGGGAATGGCCTGAGGGTATTGCAGCAGCGGTACAGTCTGCCAGGAGCATCTCCGACTTAGCCTGCATCCCCACCCGTGCCTGTGCTGCAAGGTCTTTTCACCCCTGTGTCTGCAGCACAGGGGGAAGGTTGGGGGCGATGGATGACAGCAACTGCCCCTCTTCAACTCAGCTTCTGCCCTACGTATGCTCCTTGCAGAGCCCTGGTCAGCACAGGTCCTTGAGGGGCAACATCCTCCTCTTTGCCTTTTGCAGAGGGAGTCAGGGATGGGCTTCCCCCAGCCATAACGGGTGATTTGGTACAAGTGGAGGTGTCTGAAGACAGGGGCGCCCCATAAGTTACCCTGCACCAACAAATCGGGATGGGGGGTGGGGACACACGGAAGGGGTGACATTTCCGCAGCTGAAGCGCGATCACCATTATCCCCTTGCACTGTGCGTATCACCACCACTGGCACGCAGCCCCTGCCCGCACCGGTGGGGCCGAGTGACCCCCTCGACACGCAGAAGGTGCCTTTGCG
>NW_009918217.1:0-1584 GCF_000696875.1 Nestor notabilis | reverse complement strand
TCCAACCCAAACCATTCTATAATTCTATAAATCCCGGGATCTTGAGTTCCAGCCAGCAAACTGGAACTCTGCAGGAAGCAATAGAGGAATTTTGTAGACGTTCTGTATTCTGCCTGCATTACAGCAGACTGTTTCTAGATTTGTGAATATAATCAAATACCCCAAATAGAATCGTAGATTCGTTTATGTTGGAAAAAACACTTAAGATTGAGTCCAACTGTAAATCTAACACTGCCAAACCCACCACTAAACCGTGTCCCTAAGTGCCACATCTTCATGAGGTCTTTTAAACGCCTCCAGGGATTGTGACTCAACCACTTCCCTGGGCAGCCTGTTTCAGTGCTTGACAACCCTTTCAGTGAAGAAATTTTTCCTGATACCCAATCTAAACTTCCCCTGGAACAATTTGAGGCCATTTCCTCTTGTTCTATCGCTTGTTACTTGGAAGAAGAGACTGACACTTCGCTTCCTCGTTCTTTCAGGTAGTTGTAGAGAGTGATAATGTCTCCCCTCAGCCTCCTTTTCTACAGGCTGAAAAACCCGAGGTCCCTCAGCCATTCCTCTGCGTAAGTTGTTTGCAAAGAGGCTGATAAGAAAACAGTAGTGGCACATGCCTTATCTCCCAGTCCTCCTGGTAGTGCGTACTCCTGGTCATTCACAGTTCTCACTGGTATTTTGGTGTCTTCTCTGTGTTTATAGCTCATTGGAGTCTGTGCCCAAGTCATATTTTAGCCTTTGGGACTCAAAGCTTCTACTGGATAGGATGGCAAGAGGGCTCCAGGGGAATGCCTTTTGGGTTCTTAACAGTTCTTCTGTCTCTCTTCTTGTTTGTGGCACTCTCCTTCCTATGCAGACCTCTTCAGAATTGCTCCATTTGGAGCACCTGCCCTGTTTTTTCTTGTAGTATTTGTACTGTGAGTCGTTGGATTTTTTTGGTTAAAAAAAGGAAAATCAAGAAAGTTCTTGAATCTTACTGCTTCATTAGAAAAGCTCACCGTAAAACACTTGAATCCTGTTTCCATATGGAAGGTGTAAGACACTCACTGTGTATAAATCGATCCCCCAGTAGAGATTACTCTGACACTGGGAATCCTTTTCCATTGTTCCTCTGAGGAACCTGTGAAGAGTAACTGAAGAAAATGTAACTTAAATCCAAATCAATGTACAATCACATCTGTTACTTGGGAGTATAGGTCTTCACCCTTTCTGATTAAGAATCTATATATGGGGAGTTGACAATCTTCCTGAAATGGTTAATAGTTTCACGTAAAGTTCACTGATTAGTTTCACATAAAGTTTATTTTCTTGCAGTTACTGTTGTTGTTGCTCATCCAAATCTTTCCTGTGTTGTGAACCTTCTGGGAAGGTTTGCTTGTGTGATAGGGACAGGCTAATTTCACCACAGCTAATGATTCAAACTTCAGGAGTCACTTCCAATTGACTTATGTTCCCATAAGGCTTGTGTTCATTGCTGGGCATTTTTTAATGTATTTTATTTATTATGTTATAGATCTTTTGAATATCATCACCATTATGTACAAGTAGAATCATAGAATAGAATATTTAGGGTTGGAAAGGACCTTA
>NW_009918216.1:0-46387 GCF_000696875.1 Nestor notabilis | reverse complement strand
AACCCTAACTGTTCTATGATTCTATGATATAATCTTTAATTATCCTTCCAAATTTGTTACAAAGGCTTGAAGGAAAATGCTACATGTTGTGTCTGTGCAGGGGAGACCTATTTTTGGACAAGGGAACCACAGCAGGCATTGTCTATCTGGACTTGAACATAAATGTTGTATGTGGCACCACATGGAGATGAAATGGGGCTCTTGGACTATGGACAGAAGATGCTGAGTGAAGGTCCCGGTGAGGCTGCTCAGAGTAATTAAAGCATCTTGGCACACTCAGGGTAATGACAAACCCCTTATTCTATGAAATAAAACGAAGTCCTTGACATCAATGACAGCTGTTGAGTAGAATGGAAGAAAGTAAAATGATTTGTGGTGTAATGGAAAGATTCAGTGAGTTTGGCCTGCAGAAGTGAAAAAGAGATGGGTGGACCGGGAGGACCTGGTAACATGGGAAGCAAGATAAGATGAGCAGTCACCAGGGTTGGGGCACTCAGATCCACTGGCACTGTCAAAGCATTGGTCATGAGAAGAGGTAGATAAGAGTATGATGCACACCACATGCATTAGGTGGGATTGCAGTGACCTGAAATATAGGGAAGTGGGAATTTGGTACCCAGGAAGCTTAGTGGTGGAGGCTGGTAGTGTCAGCCAATGACCAGTGGCAGTGAAAAAATAGCTCCCATGGCTTATTGTCTAGATCCTGCTGCTGACATCTGTTAAGGAGAAGCCGTAATCTGATTACAACTCCCATTGTACTCTTTGCAGTGTTTAGGAATTTAACAACAGCATTGTTTAAAATATAGCTATTCTTAAAAACCCAAAACATGAATTTACAATAAATTAATAAAAAATGTTCTTAACTGAAAAAGCCTTTTGTCATTTGCACATAGGCCAGACATTCTTGTAATGAGATATAGTTTCAGTAGACGAATACATTGCTTGTCACTTCAGCATGACAAAGGGTATTTATCGCAGTACTCTCATGCACAAAGAAGCCAAGCAAGAAGAAAAGCATAACAGTCATAGAAATACTTGAAGGGAGAAAAAAAAAATAAAAAATCTGGCTTTGTACAGACCTCAACCTCTAAGAAGGTGCTTTGGATGCAGTTGTTTCCACTTATCTGGCCGAAGACTTTTCTGTGTTAATGTAGGGTTTAGAGTATAAATATAGCGTTTACAGCTAGTAAGGCTGGCATGGTGTCTGAGTGGCACAGTTAAGGGTTAACCTGATACCTGCCTCTGCAGTGATCATATGCGTGTGGCTTTTTGAGCACTCCAACATAGTAAAGACATTAGGCCAAGTGGACGTGGTCTCATTAATTCTTGAAGAGAAGCCAGCTGCCAGTTGTCATAGTGCTGAGGCTAATTGCTGCCTAATGCAATGCACTTTGTTCAAGCTCCTTGTGCATTCATTTACTCACCTATAAAATAGGTTTACACATATTGTTGTATACCTTAACCGTTTCTGAGACTGAACTGTGACCATATGAACCTGTTGCATGTGGTTTAGAATGTTATTGCGTAAGAATAGTACTGGTATTGTTCATGCATAGTAGGTGTGTCCTATTACTTTAACTCTCAGATTACAGTTGGATTTGATTTTAATCTAGCAGTTTTTGTAGTAATGGTAAGTTAGAAATTTACCACTCAGAAAGAGTGCTTGTGGGTTAAACTAGTTGTGGCAGGGGCTATAGTTTTTTTTCTGAGTAATTTGTAGTTGTCAATTATGGATTAAGTACAGTGAGAATAAACTGAAAGTGTATAATAATGTCATTAATGCCATGACCCGCGTGGTTCATAATCCTTTCATACTGTTGCAGCCACAATTACCTTGCAGCCAGAAGTTAGCAGAAGAACCTGATTATGCCTCAAAGCAAGGGGAAAATCCTCGTGCTGACTGTCAAAAGAGTAGGTACCATCAGATTTTGCTAGGTTCATGACAATCAAGTGATAGCAAGACCTTTTTTGTCTTCTTTCAGATCAGGAGGGGCACATACTCTTCTCAGAATAGTTTCCAGCTGATATAATCTCCCTCTAGGTTTCCTGAATCACTGACAGCTTATGATTATGTATACAAACGTGAAGGTGGAGAACAGGGCCTGATTTTACACCAACTTTTAAATATGCAACTAAAGGTCTCTGTGTTATCAATGCCCTCTGTATTTGCCCATTTGCTGTTTCCCCATTTGCTTCCACATGGCAGGAATGGGTTTGATATTGTCATATTACGTATGATAGAGCTTGTCATAGTGCTTCTGCTTTAATTAATGATTTTTTTTGGAGATGTAGGAAACATTTAGAAGTGTATACCTATGTAGAAATATAGGGAAATACAGGGATATTGGAATCAGATATGAAATGGCATCTTCAAGGCTGGGCTGTAGGCAGTAGCAAGGCAGACGAGAGAGCAGTCGCAGTCCAGTGCAATATTTGTAACAGAGCTGTTTCCCCAAATGGTGATTGCAAAAATTATATATTTGTTTTCTTTTAAATTATGACATTTACATTAGTACCAAAATAAATTGTATTTTATGTAAAATGGACTTGATTTTTCATATTCAGGAAACTGAAAGGAAAGGGAAGCCCTCCAGACATTAACTTTTTCATGAAATAACATCAGCCGTTAACATGAAGCAGAAAATATTTGTCAGACTTCACACAGCATCCTGAAATGATCCCACCACATCATGACTTCTCGGGAGAATTTTGAGTTAAAACTTGTCATAATCTTAGCTGCAGTTGTTAGAGTTTCATTTGCTTTTAGAAGTGTCAGTACAGTAAAGATGGAGCAGAACTTTTTTAACCAACAGGGTCAAGACCTATTCACCATCTCTGAGTCCTTAACTTCTTAAATATTAAAATAAGTTATCAGGAAGGGCTGTTTTTTCATAAACCCTGTTGTGCAGTCCCTGCCAGGACTTAAACTCTTCAGATGGAGCCACTGGCAGTATAAATAAATTTTAGCAACAGTAAGTGCTAATGATATGTTCACAAGACATATATTATTAAAAGCGGTTGGTACATTTTCTAGCCTATTTGGACAGTTGTATGGTTTGCTTATATTGAATTAAAAAACTGTAAAATAGTATTTTTAAACTATTTTCTCTGAATGAACTGTAATTTTTTTTATGAAAAATGTTTCCTTTTCCTGGTAGCCATGTAGCCTAAATTGCAGAGGAGCACAGGTGGTCATGTGCACATTTTAATACATGCTTTCAAATTGGAGTACCTTAAAGCAATATCTCTTTCCTACCTTATTTCATTCCCTTTACAGAGGTGTGATTTTAATGCCTATGGGGATTTTCACGGCTTTTATTGTACAGCGTGACTCTTTTCAAGTGCAGCTTTTTTAAGTTGTATGTTTTATTAGATTCACATTAAAATTTTATTTTAGTAGATCACATTGTATTTACTAGTTCCAGTAATGTATTTTTATAGTCAAAACCAATGGCAAATGGATGTTGTGTTGTCAGAAAGCTGAAGCATTGGGAAACCAAACACCAGTCTACAAGGGGTCTTTTTCTCCTATGGAAATCAGTCAGTAGATTAAGGTAACTGATACAGATCATGGCTTACACCATTAATCACGATGGACTATATCACCATTCTGTAGGTCTGCATTGACTTGACTTCAGCGATGGCAACCAAGAAAAAGTAGGAAAGAGGGTGTAGAGTGGCACAAATTCTACCAATTGAGGGTACCTTAAAATTCCATGTGTGTTAGGTGACCACGTCATTTACAGGGATTGTCCTAATGTTTCAGATAAAACTTCCTAGAGGTGATACTAGTCTCGATCAGATTGTGATTCTTGGCAAGAGTGGTGGGCATCCTATCTAAATGGGCCTGTCGTCTCTCAAAGAGCCATTGGCTGCAGCAGTATCCCAAATTGTGTAGACAGGTCAGTGTCTGATCCTTGCTGGTTGCTCTGCAGAAGCTGCTGCTTCCTAGGAGAGACCTATGGTAGAAAGCTCAAGTCCTATGGGACTTCTGGAAATGAGTGTGCAGATCATTTAACTTGAGAATAGTGTTAATGAGAGTTTTCAAAGAAAAGATAGGGAAAAAAAAATAGGTCTTCCCTGGTGGGCTTTAAAAATTTGCTCTAGGAAGACTATTTGGAGGTTCCTAATTTGCTGATATTCAAGTTCTTTAATGCATTTTACCACTTTTCCAGCACTATACACTTGACCTGGTACAGTATCTTTAATAAAGTTGATTTAAAGTATTAAGAACAAGGCATGACAGAAATAAGCAAAGGGGGGAAATAATGGGAAAAATCAGTTATTAACTTGAATTTAGCAGTAGCTCAAAACCCAGCATTTCTACTTCCCGGTATTATTTTCTTGGGCATTTTCTGATTATACTGTGACTTTCACATGAGAGATAAAAAATATCTTTATCTATCTATTTATTCTGAGGCGTGGTACCCAAATTTGGCAATTTTCTGAAAAAACAACCATAGCTCTAAGCTAGCAGTTTGCCTACCTAGAGACCTAAAAATATCTCTACTGTATTTTAGCTTGAAATCAATTTTGACTGACAAAATGCCCATCAGGAGATGAGCAGAAAAGGCTTGGCTGTAAATATGATACTTCTGGCAGCAGGGTACTCCCACCTCATAATAAATACTATTTTGTGCTTGGAGGCTGCGTCTGGGGGGAACAATCCCAAAATCCTGGCAGAAATCATGCGAAGGCTGCACCAGTTGTGTCCCTCTTGCCTAACTGCAAGTCTTCCAGCAAATATAATGGTATATTGTTGAATTACATTATCCAAATGTAGTTTTTATTTATTTGACAAATTTTATAGCATTTTTAAGGGACTAGGTGTGATAGGAGCTATGAGAGCCAGTGTTGGAGCAGGACTTTGATGAGTTAAGCTATGAAGGAAGGTAAAAAAGCAAAAAGATAGGAATTGTCTCAATGACTTTTAAGTCTAAGACAAATTTTTATAGCCTAATGTAAAATCAGGGAACAGAGGCTAATGTATGACCTTGCCTCTGATTAAAACTGCCTTATAGGTTTTGTAGTCACATTTTCCAACACAGGTTTATAAATAGAGTCATCAATATACTTTTATTAGAAAAGTTCAAATTATTGTGCTTGAAGTAAGTTGTTGGCAGCTTATCAGAAGCAAAGTTCTTGAAACTTCCTGAGTTGTAAGTGCTGAACTTACAACTACAAGTGGCTACAAATTAGAACAAGAAAAAATTATATGCATTTTATCTCTTAAATAATGTACTCATGTTTACAGTGATATGATAACATGCTTTGGTAGAGCTTTAGGGATGTTGCCATCTAATTTTGCTGTGGGTTAAGGAGCTGAAGCACAGAGGTACACGGTCTCCTGTCACAGTTTTTGGCACGTGCTCAGGCCAGGAGCTGTGCCCACTCGTCTGCAGCTGCGTATCAATTTGTAGTTCCAAAATACCCTCTGCTTGTATTTCCTGATGATGCATCCTAGAAAGCCCCTGCAGCAGCTGTGACCTTTCTCCAAGTAGCAGAGTTTGAAGCTGGAGGGGCTGTAAAATAATCCCAGCTTGCCTGAAGGACAAAATATAGTAACGGTTGAAAGGAAGCAGGCATTTTCCCAGGGGGAAATGGTGGAGGCAAACAGTAGTGATGGAGTTTTCAGAGAGTGAAGGCAATTCCTCTGATGAAGAGTGCTGTTTCTCAGGGAGCAGCGATGAGTACTCCTGCGATGAAGTCCAGAAAGTGTCCGAGTCAGTGCTTGCAAGCAAGGCTTTCACATATTTACTTGTGGCATTTGATGGTGTGCATTTTTAATAATTACTTTTGCATTTAATGCCATGAGCCTCCAAGAATTACTTGTGCATTTAATGCCATGTGCATTTAATGCCATGTGCTTTTGCATTTAATGCCATGCACTTCTCGTAATTACTTGTTGCATTTAATTCCATGCATTTGCATAATTATTTTTGAATTTAATGCTGTGCACTTTTGAAATTCTAATGATTTCTTGTTGAATTTAATGCCTTGTGCTGTAGCTGGTGGACATCTGTTGAAACAATACCTTTCGGAACGCAGACTGACAATTCGTTTTGCTTGAAGGTGTCTGAGGTTAATTTGTAGATCAGTGGCATGGCTCTAGATATGTTTGCCATTTTTATGCCTATGTGATGTGTTGGCAGTGTTTGGAAGTCTGAGTGTGTCTTGTATTTCACGTCTGATGCACGTAAAGGTTTAATGTTTGTATAGAACTGAAAATACATTGGGTTTTTTTCCCATCTGTTTTTAGAAACTTTTTAAGATTTTTAATCCTGTTTGCACCCTGATTGGTGAACATTCAATAACACAAGAGCATCTGAGGATTTTAAACCCATTGCAATCAATTTAGATTGTGGAAACATAAATCTGTTTTCTCCCATTGGTCCCTTCATTCAGTATTTCTGGAATGAGGCTCCTGCATAAGTGGCAAGAGTGGGGTTTGTAGGCAAGGATGTGCAGGACAGCTTTGGAGATACCCGAGCACGGAGATTTCTTGACTTAACTTTTCATATGTGAGCCACTTTATAATTCATTATTTTAAAAATGTGGGGTTTTTCCCTGACTTACCAGTTGTTTCTAACATAACGTAAGGAAACCTCAGAATCACATGACTTTCTGCATTACAAAAACCCTGCTGTTCCTCTGGTTCAGGTGTTTGTGTGAAGTGGAATGTCTTTTGGGAAAGTGCCATCATTCTACATCTATTTGATGCTGATTAAGAGTATGTATTAAGTACAAGGTAGTGGAAACCTTAACCTTGTGCGTTTTAATCCCTAATTTTAACATTTATTTAAAATGTTTGAACTGAAGTAACCAATAGCTGTATTTTACCTGTCTGTAATCATATAACTATAATGTACTAACTATAATCATGTCTATAATCTGCAACTGTAAAGTTATAAGTCTTTTTGTGGCAGGAAGGCATCTGAGATAATGGAACAAATGTGTTAAGTTTTATCTGGAATTAGTGAAAAACCAAAAAAGCTTGCATACTCATTTTAGTGTATTTATATACTGGCAAAAGTTGGCTACAGCAGCAGAATAGGATATTAGATATTATCATTCCTTATCATCTCTATATTTACCAAAGTTTTAGAAGTTAATAGATATAATTGTTTACTGCTACTTAGCTACTTCTTTCTACTTGCTTTAAATTACCATAATTTTGTTTATCAGTATGGATAAATTAGCACTAATACACACTTATTTTCATTGAAAATACATTTGAAGGCATCATTTAAATGTAGACTTGAATATTAATCTTTCATTCATTTTTATTTCTGCTTGCTTTGTTATAAGGATATTAAAGATAGCTCAAAAATAATTAAAGTCAATTAGTGACTACCTTAAAGGGAGAGTGAACATTCCTGTATGAGTGCACATGTACCACCCCTTTTTTTTTTTTTACTATATTACTGCTTTAATACCTCCAGTCTTTAATCAGGGGAACTGCTATTTCTAACAGCATTTTTAAATCTCATTTTCTGCTTCAATGGTAATGTACAGTGGTTTTCCAGTCTAAATTAATTAGGTGTGTTTAAAAGAGGTGGGTCTCTTTTGCCTGTAATCCACTTACCTTTCATATATGGAAAGGTTTGGAGTGAATTTGAGTAAAACAGCAACTCTGAATCATGTACGTTTGTTTGGCCAATGCAGATAATATAATGGCATCTCTTAAACCCTGATGAAACACTGATCAGTCTGATTAAAATGATCAGTCTGATTAAAATGATCAGTCTGATTAAAATGAATCAACTTCATATTGTATAGCTTGGGCTGGCCACAGCTAAATTCTCAGTGGGGCAGGAAGAGGGAAAGCACAAAGCATTTGGTAATGAAGATACAGAAAAAATTCTAAGCGTGATATTTTTAATTTCTGGAAAGCTGGTGAAAATAACCAGCACAGTGTTTTAGTGTCGAGACCTTTCAAAAGCTGTGTCCTAATCAGACCCCTCTCATAGGCACAGTTCCAGCCTCCCCCATGCCCGAATAGCAAATACAAGTCCTATACATTGTACTTGCTCTGAGTAGCAGAGCTGACATCCTTCTTAATTAGATGCTTCATCTTCCAGCTCTGAGTTATTATGTGGGGGTTTGGAGAGAAGGACATAAGCAGAAGACTAAATGTTCGTAAATAAATCTATGCATATAGCTAGTATTTTGATAAAACTTTCTGTGCACAAATGTGCATGGTAAGAAATGAGGCTTTGACTAAAACAGATGAAAAACATGGACTGATGCATAGCTGGATGTCTTATTTACAAGGGCAACCTGTTTCTTTTTTTCCGCTCGTGTGGTTTTCAGCTTTTGCGTTCTTGAAGCCTTTACGGATGATGAACGTCAAATTGATACAGGGGAAAAGCTTTGAAACTAATAAATTTATTCCTGAAGTTCTTTAAGAATGCAATATGTTTGGAAAAATGAAGATTGTCATGAAAATAATACACTTTATTTAAGAAATATATTATTTTTTTTTTCAGGGAGGATGTCAGAACAGCCAACGTCATTGCAGCTGAAGCAGTAACTTGTTTGGTCATAGACAGAGAGTAAGTACATAGTTTTTCTGCTTTGGGATGGGGAATATCTCCAGTTCTCACCTTTTACAGTTTTTAAGTAGAGCCTTTGATCATTTTCTCCATTTAATTTTGAGTAATACAGTCACAGTATATATGTCACCTTGATGAAGTAAAGGAAAGGTCCCCCTAAATCAATTAGATAAAACTCAGTAGTGACGAGTGGTAAGAAGTGCAGAAAGACAAAATGGAAATAAATGGGGAGATAGCATTACTGTAGAAATGGATCCAGGCATTATGCTTGAACACAGATTGAGTTTGTGTCGTCAAAATGTCATGAAAGTCATCAAGCTTCTGGCAAATGTTAAAGCAAGATGTTGTTATTCTAGTCTATGTAGGGATGGAGAGCCTTTGTCCAAAGGATGTAGCCTTGCTTGAAGCTGTGTGGCTCAAAGGACATAGAAGAGATCAGGAGAGTAAAATAATGTATAAAAAGTTTGAAGTAATTTGAGGGGATTAATCTAGAAAAGATCTCCAGAAAACTGCTGCAAATTGAACTGTTCTCTACAGCTGTTGGGAATAGGATTAAAACAAAAATAGCATTACAGTGAAAATTCAACAGAGCTCTTGGGGTGGTTTTCTAGTTGTGAGGGCAGTGAAGCACTGGCATAGAACATCAAAAAGTACAGACAAATCTTCCACAGGAATCCATGCAAGGGAATGCAGTATAGATCTGTGAAACCTTGAGAGGAGGGCAGATTGAATGGGGGTTAACTTTTCATTGCTTCCACTGGTGCAAGAACCGAAAGAAACGTGCAGGAGGGAGGTGAAAGCTAAAAGGAGGTTTCTCTTCACATGGGGATCACTCACAGAGCCCCAGAAGAATAAGAAAAGTTTTCAGGGGTTCAAAAGGGAAAGAAATCCACTGTATTTTTAAATACGTATATTTTTAAATTCCTAGCCTCTGGGCTAGGAACTTTCGGAGAGGTGTAGAAGAGTATTGAGGCAAACATTACAAATGGTTGCTCTGTCCTTGAACTCCTCCCTAATGCAGTGGCACTGTCAAAGGTCGGATGCTGGGTTAGGAGTTACATCTTAAGCCCTTCTTATATCCTGATGGGATATATGATTCTGCGCTCATGTATCTTGTAGGGATGATCTACATACACTCAATCCTGCTAAGCTGCAAGTGTTTTGTATATACATATCTTATAGTCCTGCATTTCTGGAAATCTAGTCTTTTGTACTGATTGAACTGGGTAATAATTCTTAAATAATCCGAGTTATCTTGTTACGTTACTTTGTTTACGATTAAAAAAACTTCCGGACTGCCAGCTGAGTGGCTTCCTTTCGCACAGACAAGCAAGATAGCCTGGTAGATTAAAGTCACACTATCTCTTATCAATCTGTGAGGCAAAGAGAAGAAGAATTGACATAATTAGATAATTTAGCAAGCATTAATTCAAATAAATACAAAGCAACAAGTAATTTATGCTATTTTTTCTGAACGCTCTGTTAGAGCTATTTTTGTTTTGCACAGTAAGCAGTTAAGTAGTAATTGCAGAGTCAGTCATTCCTGATCATTTTACAGACTGTTTCTTTGCTTGTCCCTTGTACCTTTTTTCAGTATATAGTGTCCTTGAAATAGTAAGGAATTACAAGTCAAATTTAAACTGATGAAACTGTAGTTAGTCTGTAGCAGAGATTCTAGTAATGCTCTTCAATTAGTAGCAGAGAAACACTATTTATAAGAATCCTATTTATAGTGCAAGAAAAGTAATGCTATTTATAGCACTATTTATAGTTCAAGAAAGGTTGTCCTATGTCCTGACTAGTTCTGACTTTCTTGTCATAGCTCTTCTCTTAGGATATTATTTTATAGGCATGTGAATAAGTGTAGAAGCTAATTTTAATGTGGAGGAAATCTACTAAGACGTGTAAATTTTGAATACTGTGCAGATGCTGTTCTGTTAATGAGAAAATAAAGCATTTCTTTTGATCCAGATACACAGAATATTACAATATTTGGTTTGTTGTGGTGGTCATGGTAAATGTCCATGCTGAGTTATATGCAAGGTAGCATAGGAAACTGGAAGTCAGCATTACTTACAGCAGTTCTGCGCAAGAGGAGTGATGCATGTCATTAAAGTTGCCTAATATTTTTTATTACAAGACAAGCTCTTTACTTAATCAGATGTGCCTACTAATGCAGAAGTATTTATGCCCACTGTGTGTCTTGATCAGAAACATTTCAGGAAAATTGATGTTGCCATTTCAAAGAACAAGTTATAGGAAAATATCTTTTCTTTAATGGTCAATCCATTTCTCTGAGAAACTAGAGAATTCCAGTCTGACAGTAGGGCTTAATATTACCTGTTGGCATTATCTTGTTATCAGGGTAACTCTTCTGGCTTCAATGTAAAAGTATTCCCAAGGCATCAAAAAATTGTTCCACAGAACACCTGAGAGCCACACTGCTAATACAGCTGCCATACTCCCATCTAGTTAACACTTGAACTGTAAGAGTCTTACTTTGGTATCACAGCAAATTATTTCTAAGAGAGACGGAAGACTAGTCTCTGGATTTGGCAATATAAACAATTGTAGGGCTGTTTATTTGCTGGAGGGTTTTGAGGGTAATAGTAGAAGAAACTTTCCTTATATGGATGAGCCAGGCCACCAGGCAAGCTCTGAAAAAGTTGGGTTTGATATGGGACATTGCTTAAGCATGAAAAGATGAAATGGTTTGCCGAAAATCATATCTGAAATTCAAAAAATATGTATTACAATGCTACAGGAGTGAAGCAGTAGGAGGTGAAAATACCATGAGGAAAGTCAAACAGTAGTACGTGATGGGTCTTTAATTACCAGACTCTCATGATGTTGATGCTGCCTTGCGTTTTGATTTCCTTGTGAAATAAGAAGGCCATTACAGGCACAAAAATACCAAAAGTAGTAGTACAGCTGTTTCTTGCAGATCTATGTAAACATGCTTTGCAGCAATGGATTTTGTGCAGCATTTTCTGGTGTAGACACGGGCAGAGTCGTGAGGTAGCGAAAAAAAAGACATGCAATGCAGCAAGCATTTGATGTGTCCCATGGCCTTTCAGCCAATTTTTTTACCACTTGTCCTTGTCCTGAAGATATTTGTTAGAAAAGACAAGATTGACATTCTTTCCATCTTGCAATTATCTTTTAAACTGCTTTCCTTTACCAGAATAGTGAATTTCAGTGGGATTTGGTACTTAACACTCAGTCTTCACTACACAGGAGGTGAGATGAAGTCAATCATCTGGCTCCAACCAAGCCATAGGATAAATTTCAGCTAACTTTGCTAAGGTTTAATGTCAGTTTATGTTGCGTTTTTCTCCCATGTGAATGAATAAATATGGCTTGTGAACAACGTGCAAGTTGAACATCCTTTTCTCATAATTGTAGAGATGGATTTGATGGATGGACTATTTGGTGGCTAAGAAATTGCCTGGATGGTCACATCCAGAGAGTGGTGGTCAATGACTGAGTGTCTGGATGGAGATCAGTGATGAGCGGAGCCCCTCAGGAGTCTGTATTGAGACCAGTACTAATATACATTGGTATAGTGGGATATAGACAGTGGAATCAAATGCACCCTCAGTGAATTTGCAGTTGACACCAAGCTGAGTGTTGCAGTTGACACACCTGAGGGACAGGATGTCATTCAGAGGGACCTGGTCAATCTTGAGAAGTGTCATGTAAACCTCATGAGCTTCAACAAGGCCAAGCACAAGGCTCTGCACCTGGGTCTGGGCATCCCCCTGCTATTAACAAAGGCTGGGGAATTAAGGAATAGAGAGTAGCCTTGGGATACTGGTGAGTGAAAAGTTTGACATGAGCCAACAATGTGCACTTGCAGCCCAGAAAACCAACTGTATCCTGGGCTGCACCCAAAGAAGCATGGCCACCAGGTCAAGGAAGGTGATTCTGCCCCTCCACTCTCATGAGATCCTCTTCCAGGAGTACTATGTCCAGCGCTGGAGTACTCAGCACAGGAAAGACATGGATCTATTGGAGTGGGTCCAGAGAAAGACAGTCAGAAAACTTAGGAAAGGTTTGGTGTGTTGTTTTAATGTAATGAAAGGAAGAAAAGGTAACAGCATGTAGGTTAATAGCAACAGGGGAAGTATATTTATTCAGGGAACGGAAGTTACTGAAGCTCAGTGCATGTGATCCTTGAGCTGGAAGCTGTATAAGGAGTAAGTTTTTCTTTACAATTCATAGGCTTTCTGTGTTTATTACTTGCTAAGAGCCTACGTGAAATAAAATCAAGACAGTTGCTAGTTACGTTTCATATTGTGATACTGCAGTAATTAATCCTTTGGAAAGAAACAAACTGTGAGAGATTCACAGTGTTGTTGCCTCCAAAGTGATTCAATCTTGGCCCTGTTGTAGCTCGTCTTAGTGAGTTTTCAGGATCCCTGAGTGAATTTTCAGGCTCCCTGGAGGGGTTATTAGATTTGTTGCAGAAGCACAGATGACCTGATTGGGGAAAAGTTAATAATATGATGTGCTGGATTTAACAGATTGGTCCTCCAGGAAATTTTCTGTAAAACATCTTCTGATAAAAACTGTAGACACAAGCAGGGCAACTTTGAAGATCTGTTCTGTAATCAATTTGAATAAGCATGTACAGACACACTTTACTTGCAGCTACTTTTTATGGGCATAAAGCAGGGGGAAAAGGTTCAAAACTCATTCCTAACATTTTGATCATCATTGGCCCCCTTGAGAGAGAAGTTGGTGAAACTTTTTAAACTTTTTTTTTTCCCCACACATACCTCTTGAAACTGAAAAGGTTCATAGATTCTCCTGAACTGTAAAAATATTTACACCAAAGTTGATTCAGGTTCATCTTTAATTTATATGTGATTGGTTTTACATGTAATTTATTTCTGTTGATAACAGTATTTTCCTGGAGCGCTGAGATTTACCAGGTGTAAATTTTGTGGGTACTGGGAGTACAAAAATACCTAATGCAAATGTTAGAGAGAGAAGCTGAAGGATAACAGCCACTATAACTCGAGGCACAGCTGCTGCTGACGGAGGCCCGTAGTGCTGCAAAACTATGTGATATTTGCAGATATTCAGTGATAAATGCTGTTTTTTCTTCTTATTGTCTTCCTCAATTATACATATTAAGGTGATAGAGGTTTTTTTAAGGAAGTTTTGTAAATATTTCAGGTATTTTCAGATTCTTCACTTTTGATTTTATGTTTTCTATGGTTGAAAGCCTGATTTTGTTTTTTAAAGGGGATAGCCATGAGATGTCAAGAAAGGTTACTGTATCAACCCTCTTGGCAGTGGAAATTGGAAAAAAAAAATAGAAAAGTATTATCCTAGCATGACTGACTCTGTACAAGCTGAACTGAATTCCTTCATTGGATATTTTAGGTTTTACTGGTTTTCCCAGTTAGAGTGAAGTTCATCCATGGAGAAAATTGGCTGTGAGGAGACAATAGAAAAAGTGAAGAGAGATGGCTATGCGGAGAAAAAATACCAAGCAGTTTTCTGATTAAATTATTGGGGAAGTTGTGACCAAGATGATACTTCAGCAGCACTGAGATGGGGAATAAAAAAGTGACTCGAGTGAACTTCAGTATCTTGCTGAGTCCTAAGTCTTGCTTAAGATATTTTAATAAAAACTTAAGGACATTAGACGAACTGTTGTTACTCATTTTGGTGACTATCTCTTGTTTGCCCATATAATGTTTCACTAGACACAGATCTATTTGCATTACCAAAAAAAATTAGATGTTTAACCCTGTCACGTTTTCCTAACCACATGGAAGCAAACCAAGCCTAGCTATTTTAAATTGCATTTTAAGGCTTAGGTCATGTCTCATAGCATTCCAGGAGGATTATGGTATTCCTGTCTCTCACTTAATTGCCTAATTATCTGTTGTGGTGCAAATGAGCATTAACATACACAGCTTGCTTTGCATTTGGCTTCATCCTGTGACACATCTTCAGCACGAGAAAGATAAACCTTGATGTGTTGACTGAGCTGAATTTTTCATAGTTTTACTGCTGAGAAAGGAATTTGGGGTTGAAAAGATACTCTGGTGATTAACATGTCTTAATATTGAAAATTATAGCCTGCCTAACACAATTTCTGTGTAAGAGTAAAGGGTTTTTTGCCTTCTCTTCCTCGTTGAGTTCCTGTTGCTTTCTCCATGCTGCGTAAATTATTTCCTAGATTGTATCATTTAAAATATTATTAGTTAAAGAGAATGGAAAACTCAGGGAATTTGTGTGGGCAGAGGATATTTCCAGAGTGGTGATGGCTGTAATTATGCAAAAGGCCACCCTGGAAAGGCCCATTACAGCAGCTGTAGATACAAACCAGTACAAATACCTCCCCTGACTGTGGCCTTTTGCCTTATATTTATTACAGTGATGAGTGAAATATGGTTTTTTCCAGCTGCTGATCATAAAGCGAGATAATTAAGCCTCCTTTCATTTTTCTGGAAGTCATGTCATCACTCACCACGCATGTACATGGGGTGCCTTGCTTAGGGGTCAGGCATCTCCTGATGCAGCAGGACACTTAAGTACCCACTTAAGACCATACCACGTGTTTAAGCTGCTTGAGCAAAGTATGGTCCAAAAAGCCTAATTGTGCTCAAAGGCCAAAGTCACCCTGGTTAACCTTGCATGTCACAGGATATTGCATTTCCCACAGCTGCCCTCTAATCCAGCCAAATCCATCAGGCTGGTGAATGCTGCTCATTGCTGTGTTTTCGCAAGCAGCTGGAGTTTGGAACTCTTCAGCCAGTAGGTTTTTAATCTGTGGCTCTTTATCCTATATAATGTCATGTGACCTGAAACTAAGTGGTTTAGGGGGGGAAATGCAAACAATCTGCACACTGTTACCTTTATTAACCTGCCCTGTATCTTCCTCACCTGCTGAATAGCATTGTGTTTCATCCTAAAAGTCTTTGTGGAGAGAGGGCCATATTAAATATTCAGTTCTTCTTCCTAAATTTGTAATTATGGCCCTAAATGGTAATACTTTTTTTCAAAAATTTTTTATCTTTTCAATTAATTCTTTTCAACTTCTTAATAGCCATTTCTGTTCTTTGATTCTATGTTTAGTGCCTCAGGAGTGTCAGAAATGTATAGAAGCCAGAGGAACTGCAAGACTTTCATTTCTGAAGCTGTGACCTTAAGGCAAAGATTAGTCAGGAGACTGTAGTTTACAGCAGTGTCCTTTCAAATTAGCCTAGCTATTTTCTCAATTTATAAGAGGTGGTTTCTGTCTTGAAAAAAAGAAAGCCTATGTGTGACAGACACACTAGGAATAATGGAAATATATATTAGGGAACTATGCTTTGCACCTGGAATATTTTCAGTTACAGATATTAATTGATTTCAGTTATTAAAAATATTCAATTTCTATTTTTTATTTAGTCTCTGAGACTGTGTAGTGTTAATGCCAAAGACATAACAGCTGTATTTTTATTTTTTCTTTTCCTCTGGAGTGTTGCTTGTTAATTGATTAAATGGCCACTGGGTCCATTTGTTTGAGTCACTCACTATATAAAAAGATATTTAAGTTCTTTTTCCAATATGTCTGTGCCTTTTGTATCACCCCTGGGACAGGGGATGGTGTTAAGGGACTGCTCAAGCTACTCGCAGCTTGTCCAGAAGACAGCTCAGCACTGAGTGTATCAGGCACTCCTAACATTTCACGCTGTCTTACTCAGTTTAAGCCAATTAAACTCAACTTTCCACTTAAATGTCATTAAGTGATTTGGCTGATGACAATTTGCTTGCCTTTTTTTTTTTTTCATTTGTCTTTGCTGTGGTTTTGGCTGCAATTTGTCTAAAGATGAGAAAGCCAAGATACAGAAACAAAGATTATCCTTCACTTTGAAAGCAGAGGGATTTCTGGGGCTTCTAATTGGAGGACAGGGATATGGTGGTGGCACCTCACCATCATGGAACTTACCAGCCACATTGACAGATTTATTCTGAAATTTATATTGGAGGGAGGAAAAACTTCAGCAGTAATTTCAGTGGGTTCAGTCCCTAAAAGAGCTTTATAAATAAGTTTGGATCTTCTTGACATTACTTATTGCATTTCCACCCCTTCTCCAGCATATTTGGGGCCATATTTCCCAGCAGATGCACAACCCTGGCCCTGGTTTGATCAGTCACAGCCATCCTTAGCATCGAAGTATGGCCCCTGGTTGCTGCTGAAGAGCTGTGTTGGCATGCTTGGCTCCAAAATGGAGACTCAGCCACTAAAAATGCCCTTTTATTTTTACAGCTCCTTCAAACATCTGATTGGTGGCCTAGATGATGTTTCCAATAAAGCCTATGAAGATGCAGAAGCAAAAGCAAAGTAAGTGCGTGCTCTTTGTGTTTGGCATAAAGTCTTAACCTCGTTTTTATTGATGGTACATCACTGTTATTCAAAAAATACTCTGCTTTCTCTTAACACAATGGCATAAAACAGCTTAAAAAGTAGTGAATCAAATCAGTGCCAAGAGCCAGGTGGTCCCAAGGTCCGTCTTAATCACAGTACTTGATTCCTCGGAAGTGCTGGATCTTCAAAAAAATTCTCTTAAGTAGTTTTAAGGTGAGAAATTAAACATCTTGGAAAGCTCTAGTAGTGAAAGAAATTGTTGAATACATTGATTCGTTTCTTCAGAGAACTCTGATCTTTCTTAGACATTTTCACGAAGTCAAAATGTTCTGAGATAAAGAATGGGAGATCGAGTTTGTCATTTTTGAATGAATACTAGAGCTACCTTGATATGAACAATCATATTCGTCTAAAGTCCTACTATAAATACTCATTCCTTTCAGAAGTGAGCTGTATTGTGATTTTAAAATATTTTCAGAAAAATCTTATTCTATATTCATTCTTGATCTAAAATTTGTTTTTAATAGGAAAGCTTTGTTATGTCTGTGCTTTGATTCTATACCAACAATAAAGCTTTTGAAGAGGAACATATTCTAATTAGAGGAATACTGGATATTAGCTGATAGGATTCAAAGGCAAAAGTTGTTTAAAAGAAAACTGAAGTTGCTCTATACAAAATTATTTTACTTTTTCTCTTCAAAATTATTTTACTTTTTCTCTTTTAAAATAATTTTACCTTTTTTCACTTTTTTTTTTCATTACCACATTGAAGAAGTGGATAGGTGTTTTCTCAAGGTCAAATGCTCGGTGTGACTGTTAATCGGGGGTCTACAGCCATCTAAATTTAAAATTGGTCTTAAGTTATACATAGTATCTTCTCATTAAACAAGAGGGGTTCGAAACAGTGTATATATCTGCCACAAAATTAGAATCCCTAACTAGGTAGTTGATTAAAAATAACTTTTCGTTTGTTTGTTTCAGAAACTAAATATACATCCCAAGAAACTTAGTTTCTTAACCAAGACTTGCTAATATTGCAAAGTACCCACAAATTAAAATAGTATTTTCTTTTTTATCATCGAGTGATATTTGAAATACATTTTTAATCATGTTTAATGTATTTTAAGGTACTAGAAGGCACCCTAGGGTTGCATTTTAGTTTAGAATAATATTTCCCTGCTCCAAATCAAATATGTAAGCTTTCTTCTTCAAATGTTTATGATCCCTAAAAATGTTGTTGATTTAGTTAAAAATGCAGGAGGCTATCAGCCTTTTTACCATCCCAGAAAGTATGTATTTTGGGCACAGAATGCAAAGTCAAATAGGAACAGTGCTATAGCAGTAGATAACTAGGTATTAGATATTATAGATAAATACGTATTATCATATGTATTAGCTATTAGTACCAGCTGAAAACATGGTATTTCAATGCCAGTATCAGCTTATGCAAAGCAGTTTACAAAGTGTTGGAAAATTAACTTAAGCAGCTTCAGAGAGATAGTCCCAAGGATCTCAGGCATGTGCTATTATTATTTCAGATTTATTTTTTTTTTAGTGTTACTATTTGCATTATATAGATTTCTATTTGAACAAAAGGAAAGAAAACATTGTAGTGAAACTGGGGAGTTTTGCTTTTAGTAGTCAAAGGGGCTTTTATAAGGTTACACCTCCAGCACCAAGCATAATTTGCAGTAAAGACTTGCCGTTCCCCATTTCATAGTCTGTCTTTTCACATCTACAGATTTAAGCTCTATGGAAATGTTTGTGTATGCAGATTGTATTGGAGGCTTTTTAGGTTAGTTTTGTGAGTTTTAGGAGAGGGCTTTCAGGATCCCTTATGCACTTTATAGCATATCTTGGGAGGACTGCAGTTTTGGACCTGTCTAGAGTAAACTCTCCATTTTGGGAACCACTGGGCCAATTCTTGACCTTAACATTTTTTAGCTTTTCTCTTCTTTATTCCTCTTCTTTTCTTCTAATGCCAAATATTTCATCCCAATGGAAGGGCAAAGTGAAGGATTCCTGGTGATAGAGTTGTTGTTCCCCAAAAGGAGAAATCAATTAATTTTGACAACTTTTCTATCTGAAAACTCAGAGGCCTGTGTTTGTGTCCTGTCACTTGAGACAGTAGGTGAAAGTGACATTGCCCTTTGCATATTGACATTTTGACTTTGAAAAAGCAGAAGGGATCAGTGCTGGCTGGCTGGACAAACATTTAAAAATAGGAATGCTGTTTCTAAAGATATGGCATTTGTTAATCAAATATTCACGTTAGCTCAACTCCTTGAAAGCAAGTGCATGCCTGCAAAAAGACGAATAGAAGAGATAAAAATGGCGAAGTTACTTGGAGAGTAAAGCAT
Organism: Nestor notabilis; assembly: GCF_000696875.1. Taxonomy (NCBI): domain Eukaryota; kingdom Metazoa; phylum Chordata; class Aves; order Psittaciformes; family Psittacidae; genus Nestor; species Nestor notabilis. The sequence continues at coordinate 27,098 of NW_009918216.1, read as the reverse complement.
GATGCATTGTAAGCTGTTTCAGAAAATTTTGTCGCTAAAGAGTTATTGTTTCTATATCTCACAAGATAAAACTCCTCTGTGAGAAAAGTCTTTTTGGCAGAAATTTTAACCTGGATTACTTTTCAAGCAGCTGTTAATTAGTTCTTCAAGGGTTTATCTTTTCTAAGAGAAAGTTTGTGAAAGGAAGGAACTGGCACACAAAGTATATTCATATTTGCTGAGGCTTTATACAAATCACATTAATTTTTTCCCCTCTCTTTTTGCAAACTCAGTGCTTGTATGGCAGATGGCAAAAGCCTTTGGATGGATAAAAATTTTCTGTATATACGTGTCTCACTTTATCAGGATGATCCACTCAAAGGTCAGATGTTCAGCAGATGTAGTGACAAAGTAAATACAAAGGGTATTGTTGTGAGATACCATTAGAGAGTGTCAGAGCCTGCTTTTCTGTGGTGTGGTGGCCATGTTCAGGGCCAAAATGTGTACAGCTTAGTATTTTCTTGTCGGGTGCTGTCAGTTCAGAAACATGAACTGAAATGATACATATAAAAATATTTACAAAATGGTAGCCAATATATTTTCATATATATCTACCATATCAAGGTGATTATTAAATTCCTGTTAATTTGTAGGCCCCTGTTCAGCAAAAGCACAAATTTAGAATACATCTAATGCAGGTTCATGTTCCTGAAGTAGGACTTGGGCCATGGGCAGGAGCTCATTGCATAAATACCTAACAAACTGGTGGCACTAGTGGGTTTTTTAATCTCCATGTTAGAGTGAGACCCTGGGGTCACAGAGCTGGTAGTCCCAGTGCAGCGCATGACTGAGAGGATGTTGGGCAGAAGTTGCAGGGTCAGAAGATCTTTCCATGTAGCCTGGAGTCCTCTAGGTCTGAAAGGGGTGAACATGTTGTTGGCTTTATCTCTTGGCTAGCTGGTGTTTTCCCAGCTAAGTCTTGAGATATGATTAGGGTGTTCCTAGGACCTGGGAAAATAGGAATTAAACTGCTGTAGGCAACTCAGCTATCCCTTCCTACCTTTGGGCATAGTTTGAAGGAAAGAGCAAGGTCTGCTCAGCTCTTGAAGGCAAAAAAAACCCAAAACATCACCATTCAAAAATAGTTAAGCTCAGCAGAGGGGCTTCCTGCACCACTAAATGAGGTGTTGCAGGGGGACCATGGCTTTAGGTATCTGTATACTGGCTGTGACAGCTCTTGGCCTGCACAGGCAGCCAGAATGCCTAACACAAGCCTGTGTCAGTGCTCTAGTGGGAAGGTGCCCAGGAGTCCCTGCCAAGCAGACCTTGAAGAAAGTTGTGTTCTTCAAGGGCTTTGGCCTTCCCTCAAGAGAACGTCTCTCTGTCTAGGAAGGCACACGTGCACCTGGGCCACTGAAGGCAGTGGAATTCAGCACAGTTGTTCATGTGCCCAAGCTGAGTCATCTTTGATTCCGCTTTGTGAGTTAGTTTCCTGAAATCATGGCTTTCATCTGAATGGAAGAATCTTTTTTTTATCCTCAAGATTACAGAGGTTGTCTTTATAACATGAGCATGCTCTAGCACCAAAACTGATTTACTTCTTTATAATTAATATCCTACTACCCAACTGATGCCTATTTTGGAAATGCTTTTCACTGTTTTTTGCAAGTTTGGGATTGGTAGTTCTCCTTAACATCCATCCTTTGTGTTCAATCTCTTAATTCAGAAATCATAGAATCATAGAATAGTTAGGGTTGGAAGGGACCTTAAGATCATCTAGTTCCAACCCCCCTTGCCATGGACAGGGACACCGAACACTAAAGCATGTCATGACCTGGCCTCGAACACTGCCAGGGATGGAGCATTCACAACATCCTTGGGCAACCCATTCCAGTGCCTCACCACCCTCACAGTAAAGAACTTCTTCGTTATATCTAACCTAAACTTCCCCTGTTTAAGTTTGAACCCATTACCCCTTGTCCTATCACTATAGTCCCTAATGAAGAGGCCCTCTCCAGCATCCTTGTAGGCCCCCTTCAGATTGACATATCATCTGTGAGACTGTATAATTAATATTCTACACTTCAGATATATTCAGATGAGTTAAATTCATTGACTGATGAATATTATGGTTACATCCTTACCAGAGAAAAGGTGAAGGAGAGAGACAAACATTTAATTTGCTTCACATTCTGAGAAAACAGGAGTTTCAGCAGAACAGCGCTTGTGTCCCAGCATGAGGTCTAGCCACATTGGTATTTAAGTCATGAAGGAGCTACCTAAATGAGTAGACACCCATCTAAGTGTAGATTATTTCCAGATAGAGCCACTACTGCAGTTCTCATAAATCCAAGAGGAAACAGGTGGTTTCTACAGCAGTTGTTTGTGCCAAGTGAGGTGAAGGTTCAGCAAACACTGTTATCTCCAGGGACATGAACCCCTTGTGCTGGTGTCTTCCCTGTCCAGAAACTCCTGAAGTTTATTGCTGCACACTACTTTCACTACGAACAAGGTCATCAGATAAGGTCCCCTCTATCTAGCTTGGTCCCACTTTTCCATGACATGTCTGTAGCAAGAGAGAACCTCTCCTGTGGCACAGAGTCAAGGACAGCAACAAGGTGGCCCTCACCACCAATCTGGAAAAGAGCATCTGCCTGGGCTTTGCCTGGCCAAGCAAAGCCTATCTGCTCATATGACGGGGGTTCCTGCACTCTTTTTCTCCTGTCACATCCAGAATTATCTGCTGATGTTGATCTTCTCTGGCAGTGGGGCTTGAAATTAATACCCAGCAAAATCCAGGCACGGTGCCTTCATGCTGTTGCTCCAGGCTCTCTGTAGATATAAGCTATTTCGATTGCACTTTTTGCTTGCATCCCCCTGTCCCCCAGTTCCAGCTGCATTTCAGCCCTGGGGGAATGCATCTTAGTACTCACAGACAAAATTATCCCTTTTTCATAGTTCTCAAGGGGAAGTGATCTTTGTGTAGGTATACGATGCCTTTCCCTTTCATAGCAGTTCTTGCTCTAGACGCCCTCCATTTTGCGCTGTGCTTTAACAAAAAGTTCCATCCAAACCTTTTGTTTCACTGGCCAGAGTTGTCCCTTTTTTCACTTTACACCTCCTCTCTCACTACATATATTCAAAGCATCCTAGAAGTTCATCGACTTAGTTTTGTTGCAGAGAGCGGTTATTAATATTTTTTCAGTTTTATATGCATTCTGTGTACATCGTTTTCCCTTTCTGCCCTGGTTATAAAGGTGAAATTTACTTTATTCTAGTAAGAAAGGTGGAGATATAGCTTTATAGTTTGAGCAAGTAAGGTGGAATGATGCCCCGTCTTTTTTTTCTTTCATTCGATGCTTACAAAAGGGTACTATGTACCACAATACTTTTTAGGACTAGCTTTTTTGAAGATACCGGTTTAGGAAGCTTTGTGCTCTGAGCCATAAGCAAGTGCTCCTATAGGTGCCTGGAGTGAAGCCTGTTTCTGCTGTTTCTTGGTGGCTAGTGTACCGGTGCCATCTGCTGTTGAAGGCTTTCCCCATCCTGTGCATCGTTTTTTGCAGGATGAAATTGCTGTATTCTCCAGTACATCTAGTTTCACCCTTGCCAGCGTGTTTACTGGAGAAAATATTTCTGAGTATCCTGTGTGGCTCCTTGGTGGTGTTTCTTCGGTGGATACTGCTGGGTCTCCATGTGTCTCCTTCCTATACAGCCTTTTCTTTTGCTTCATGAGATTGTCTGTGGGAGTTATTTTAATAGTTGAAGTTGTCTCTAGGAGTTGAAAGCTTACCGCACATGTATAGGTCTAAGTATTAATGAGTAGCACGGATTCAGAGGAATATATGTGTGTAGAGAAAAAAACTCTGGTGACAAGGACCTGCTGTACAGACTTTTTGCCTTTTAGTGGAGTTTTTCTTTGGCTATTTTAAGTCTGGTTCCCTGGATTCAATGTTTAACTGTGCTTAGAGCACAGAAATCAGCTTCTGAGGCAGGTCTTCTAGTTTAGCACCTGAGAGGAGCCCAGTTCTCATGCTCTTCTCCCACTCGGAGACATGAGAAGGACCTGTCAGAGGATTTGCTTCAAAAACATGCTTCTCACCTGGAGATATTTTAATGCACCTTGCATATAAAGCCTGCTCTTTATTGATAACCTTGTTACAGTGTTTGTATGAGGTGGTTGGCAGTTATCTGGTCACATGTATTGGTGTGCCTGTAGTGTGAATACCTGCTCTTTGGTGGTCTGTAGGCAAAAGTTCTGGCCAACCTCTCCGTAAATGTATTAAGGCTGGAGCTGGCCCTTCAGCTCCAAAAAATGGGCCATGCCACACAGCAGAAACCAGCTTATCTCCATGTGAACTCCTGATTTGGTAACATGGGAAAGCTTGGCACACAGTGTGCACAAGCACACTGGTACATGGTAGTTCTGATATCCAGCCAGTCTGTGGATTTTGTGTGGATATTGAACAGTGTATTAGGAAAGGATGCTTTTAATTTCTTTATCTTCTTTTCTTTTAGAAATATAAATAAGCCAAGAAAGATTTTTAACCCCTGCGAAAAGAGAATTTTTCAGACTCAAATGGTCCAAAATGGGAACTACCAATTAAAGACAATAATGGAATTAAGATCTGACTTTCTGTTGGGCCGCAGCTTTTGAAAAATTTGGCTGAAATAATTCAACAACTCACAGAGTATGATTAGATTAGTAATTTTTCTGCAAGAGAAAGCATTTTCTGGCTTACAGCATTAGGAAGATCTGGGCAGCCTGAAAGCTGTAATAATTGGATCTATCTCCCTGTGTGTCAATTGTTTTCTGAATTAGGGACCATATGGAAACTAGCTTTTGCCTTGGCTATCTGCAAGGCCAGACCTGAGGGAAAACCTCTTGAGATGTGCAAGAAGAGGGGGGAAAAGCTCATTAATGCTACCAAAAGCAGCAGATGCAATAATTTCTTCTAAGCTGTTGAAATAATTACAATAATTCTATTTGGTGGGTGCTGTGGAGAAATCATAACTGATCATTGATACCTGTTAAGTTTGTATGAGTTTATCTAGCTGTTTAGAAAAAATGAAATTTTAGATGACATTATTTGGCCTCTGGTGTGCAAGAGCTGTTTTTCTTTCTGCTGGAGAATTTTGTTTAAAATGGAGGTTAGCCTTAAATGACTTGTAGCTTCCTTCTGAAGCCACTGGTATTTTGTATCCAAGTCTGGCTATTGAATTTTCCCAACTGCTGTAAAAATAGGCGCTTACTGAGAAAATAAGGTGTCAGAAAACATTTTAAAAGGTGAGAGCCCACCAAGATAGCATGCAGGGTGATATCCCTAAATGGAGCTAGTGGAGACTGCTAAATTGTGACTCTTTTTTGAAGGTGAATTGCTATTTGCCTGCAGATTTGCATTGCTCATGCAGAGATATGCACTAGGTAGACTTTATGGCTGCTTTCCTCTTGAGGAAATGCACTGTGTAGTGCACTGTGTCACTTGCAAGGGCTATTTTAAATTAGCTTTTAAAACTAGGTCATTTTTATTTAGGTAATAATCTATATGCTTTCCTGTTGCTAACTTGACCTTTCAATATGATAATGGGATATGTCAGATGGAAGTGCTAGTGAAAAAAAATCAGTGCCTTTGAAGCTGGCTGCTATTATAATATTTTACTGCATTTGTTTTATAGAATTAGGGCCTGTACTGATGGAAAAAAAATGCAGCAGAAAGCTTTCTGATGATAATGAATCTCATTCTAGAGGAAACAGAAAAATGTTGTGGCGAATGCATCCAGGTGCTTGGCAGTATCAGTTGTAAATGGTAGCACTTGATGGAAATGTGGGTTTGGCATTTATCTAAATACTTTTTTCAGTAGGTGCTAAAAATACTTTACTAATCCAAGTACAGTCATTTAGAGCTTCATGTAGCACAGCCTTGGTAGCTTTAAACAGAAACTTTGTCATCTGTTGGATGGATAAGGCAAAGGTAGCTTTAAAACATTTAGCACAGTTTCTGGGTCTGTACATTTGTTGTCCATCACATTTTTGAGCTGTCCTGAAGATTTCTCTAAATAGCTTTGTAAGGATTAAGCCACTGGAAGATGGGCTATTTCTGTCCTGCTTGCAACTTCTGGTTTAAATAACAAAAAGGCACTTGAATGGAATCAAATGTAGTATAAAAACTTTGATCATTCTACTATAGAAAGCTACTGATTTTTGAAACAGCTAAAAATAGTTGTGGAATCATTTGTGGCTTTTCCAGAGTGGGAGTTGTCACCAACTCCTACAAGATCCACTAGGAGCTAGGTCAGACCTCACTTTAATGTCCAAGCATTGTTCAGGGAAGGGAAAGAAGATAATGTAGAGTCAGTGGGAGCTGAAGGGCAAGTATGCGGATGGTGCTGACACTCAGGGAAGGTTTGGGAGGAAGACATCTGGGGTCCAGGAGGGAACTACCAGGGGAGGAGGGTGTGGGAGCACCATCTCTCCACTGCTGAATTGTCTTGGCAGAGCTGGAAAATGTGTTGCAAAGAAGTTCATTCCTATTCACCCCATAAACTTCCCAGGCAGGGATGTGATAGGAATAGCTCCAAAGTTTTGAAATATTGGTGTATGCTGCTGTTTAAACAGCACAGAGAGGGGAAAGAGAGGATGGTGGAAGTCCATATTTCAAAGATGAATGAATATTACTTGTTTTCCCTGCAAAAGTTAGCAAGTGTGGTACCCAAAAACTGTACAGCAAATTTAGCTGACCCCTGAACAGTAATTGTGTCAAATTCAAAGATGAAATTCAATCACCGAACTGTGAAATGGAAGAGATTAAATCCCACTGTAAGTGAAAAACTCAGAGCAGCCTTAACTCTGAAGTTACTGATGACACCTCAATCCCACCAGCAGCTGGTCTGCCAAGAAAACCCTTTTTTCTTCTTTCCCTTTTTCCCTGTCAAGAATACTTAATCCGTTCTCATAAAAGCTCAAATTAATTTCCATGTATAAATTACAGTCTAAAAGTAATCCACATTAAACTTGGGATTTCTACTGGCATCTGATCCTTGCCTAGTAAGCACAAGCAGTATTGGATCACTGCAATATCAGCAGCGTCGTGCCATCTATATTGCCAACACTCAACTGCAAGACTCTTTCATTTTGGTTTCTCTTGATTTTGCCAAAGATTAAGCAGTAAATTAAAGGTAGGCCAGGAGTCACTGTAGACGAGCAAATGGTACTGCCAAGGTGGGTCTCTGCCTTCACTGCTGCTGGCAGCCAGCTGTGAGACCTACACAGCACAACAGTCACCTCTTCACGTGCAATAATAAGGTGACAACCTGCCACTACAATACTTTACTCTGTAACACTGAGTAAAGGAGGTTTATTTAAAAAAACCTGATGCTTCCAATATTGTTGATGGATCCTGAGAAACTGATGGCATGTGATAATACTATTTTTTAGATTTGCTTGTTTGAAGCACTTAGAGCATCCCAAAGCCCACAGCTAGGCACTTATTTATCCTGACTATGCTGTGCTCCACTTACATTCATTTGCCCTCAGCTGCATTTGTTATATTTTCTCAGTGCCTGACTGAGTACTCCATTAAATGATTTGAGAAGTGCTGAGCATTATATCTTTAAATCATCTGGGAAAAAAAAGAAAAAAAGAAAAACTGTTCTCATTATTTCACTGATCGCGCAACTTTTACATAGGTATAGCATGATAAAACATCAAAAATATAGATAACATGAAATTTTGAATATGAGAGAAAGGTCCATGTCTGTAAACCTTTAAAGAGAAGATCAAAGTCTCATCTTGCTATTATATTGGACATTAATGCAAAACTTCCTGGAGGTTTGTAATAGGGCTATTGTAATGTAATTTCTGGTATAAGTTAAAAGGATCTCATTCACTGCTGTATTTAAAATTAATTTTAGTAATAAGAATGAAGTGTTTCTAGTTCTATCTGCTCGGTGTACCATCACATACAGACGTTTTTGGATATTGTCTTTAGTATCTGTTAGGTTTTCTTCATATTCAGGTATTATTGTTGAGTTGCTAAACAAAAGACATCAAATAACAATTTGTAGATAGCAAAGCAAGGGATTAGTCTGATACAATGAGGCTTAAAAAGCATTTGTGGAATTGCAATTGCAATTTGTTGATGATCTGCTGTACTGTTGATGAACTGTGCTGTATCTCCACCCAAACCCATCAGAGCTACAGGTGCATTTTCAGATCCTTGTACTGATCATAGTCTTGGATTAAATCACAAGCTTTGCCAGATCTTGGTGCATTTCCTAATCCTTTATGCTTTAAGAAGATGTTTTCTAATAAAGGTGTATTTCTTGCACACTGTGAATTTAATGGATAGCTCTTCCTATTTCATTTGGAGGCTGTTTCTGTGCAGAAGTGATATCATTCATCTTGGATGGCAAAATGTAATTATTATTGCTTGAAATTCTTTTAGGAGCCAGTAATCAGAAATGGTCTGGCAGCAGGCCAGTAAATGGCTGTGACTCTTAACATGGAAAGAAATTGCCAGGGAGTCTCTATGGGTGCTGGTTTTGCAAAAAATAAAAAAGAAAAAGCTAACTGCTTGGCTGCTTTGAAACATTAACTATCTCCTTAAATTCCCCCTGCTTCCTAGCTTGCTTTCTGATTCCATACACTTAGGGAAATGAATGCCTTTGCCTAAAGTTTAGCTTTGAAAGATGTTTTGTGATCCCATTATCAACCCCACAGCTTCCAAATAAGCTATTTGAACACCTTAGTGATAGTTGAATTGTTATATTTTGCATTTGGGTCAGATTTGGGTCACATGTGCTTAGTGAAGCCATGACCTGCTTGTAAAAAAATAGTATATCAACAAGCAAATGCATTTCCAAAGTTCATGTCTTGGTAAAGCAAGACCTTCATGGAATTAGTGCTGCTTCCAATGTGCCTTTGTTAAGTATCAAAGCTGACAATAATAGTAATAACAACAACAACAACTTTCATGTTTTATGGTTGCAGCCTTTACAAAGGGTAAAGTCCTGCAAGACTGAGTGCTGGGTACAACCTTCCTCTGGTTATAGACCACACCTCACAAAGTTTAAAATGAAATATAACTAAATTCTTTTCTTCCAATCAACTAAACCAAAACTCTAGTATCCTAAACCTCTTTTAAGTGAAATTGTTAAATGCAGAAACAAAATTAAGAGTATTTTCTTTTGTTTCTATATGTGTTTCAACCTCTATTTTTTTTAAAGAAGGCGGATTTTTATCATTGCCTTGTTATCTAGGACAGCTACTATCAGTTGGTCCTGGAAATGGAAACAATATTCAGACTTATCAGGAGAGAAATAGAAGATATAAAGGCTGGAAAAAAGCAGTCCTGTACTTTCCGTTTCCTAATGTGATGCATAAAGGTTGGTGATGGGTTTATGAAGGCATGTACAGAGGTAGGAGTCTCTTGAGTGAAGGTCCTTTTATAGTCTCTTCAAGCATTTTGCAATATTGTTTTGAACACAGTTGGGGAAAGAAATTCAAATGTTTCTTTGACCTTCTGCATCTCCTATGCCATGTAATAGAGAAGCCGAACATAAAAAGATGAGCTGTAGGGACCATATCACTCAGGAAGTCAACAGGAGCCACTGATAATGAATTCCCCTTTCAAGTCAGTGGATGTTGGATATCACAGTTTGGCTTGGGGGGTGTGTGGGGGGGGAATCATACTCACTTCAGCTATTTTAAAATTTTTCTAATTTTCCGTAAGTTTTAGTGGATGGAAGTGCTTAGAAGATGAACATTCCTAGTAGACAGCATCACTGCTGGGGCTCAGGAGAACTGGGGCTCTGTCACTCCTTTGGAGACAGCACAATGAGAGTGCTTAGAGATAAACACCAATGGAATATTTGTATTTGGGTGCTTTAAAGTGTCTTTAGAAAAAAATTACTGTATTTGCATATACTTGATCATATTTTATTTGGACTTCTAAAAAACTGTTCAGAACTTGAGGTAATTTAAAGTCACAGTATCTCTCTCCAATTTTCAATGACCTTGTTATGATGTGAAGAATCCTACTATCATATTGGCAGCTCACCAGGGCAATCAAATTGTTAATTTTCCTGAAGTCATGTGTCTTTAAGAAACCCCTTTTGCTAGATTTTTGAAGCTAGTTCTGTTAAAATAATCCAGGAACATGCTCAAAATACATCAATTTCTCAAAAGCGTTAAGAAAGTATCTGGACTAGTCTTTACTCAGAAAACCATTTTTACAATGGAGGCATTTTTTCAGACAACTTCAATCTATACGCCAATATTAATTTAAAATTAATATCTTACAAGGTTCTAACCCCCTGTGAAATTAGTGCTTGTTGCCCCATTCCAGTCTCAACAGATGAGAATTGATAGCTTTGGGGCAGTTGGGGGATTCAGGATCAGACCTGCAGATGAGGAGAAGGTGTTTTGGTTGCTCAAAAAATGAATAATTTAAAAAGTGACTCAGTTTCAGAAACTGGTATCAACCTGCTAATACTCAGCACTTGATGACTTCAGTCTGTAAAATTTATATGCCCTGTATTTATTTGATAAGGTGTAGCATTATTTGGCTTTTCCTTTAGAAAGGAACCCATACCCAGTGCCTGTTTGTCATATTTATACATCTAATAAAACGTAAAACTGCCAGCTTAGACCTGTTCATTTGTATTTTACGCTTTTGCTCTTTACTTTCTGTTTCTATGGGAACCTGGGCTGTTACGACAATAGAGAATAGAGATGAAGAGAGGTCTTCAAAAACATAACTCTCTCTGCTGAATTGCCAGTATGGTATACCAGGCACAAACACATTTAGAACAAAATAAACTGGGAAGGGAAAAAAATCAAGACAAGTTAAAGGCAAGAAAGTTAATGGTAAATGAGTTTCCTCCTTCCAGAAACATCATTATTGTTTGGGGGGGTGGGGGGTGTTATGCTTTTTGCTTTGAAAATCCATGTAAGGTGCTTAAAAGTTAGGTTTATGTTTTCTGAGGAGGAGATAATGATTTGCATTGCTTGCCTTTATGGCTGTTTTAGTGCAAGTGTTCCACTGCAAACAAAATTAAAAAATCCCTCTCCGTCAGGTATAATTAATTACAGCTCATAAGTTGGAAATGTGATGTTCATGTACAATTCCATACATTTTGAAGAGAAACATATTCTAGTTTGTATATTACAGTGTATCATTTAATGTCTGCTGCTTCAGTATCTGTCAGTGAATCAAGGTGAGTAATGTAGATGAGCTGAAATAATTATTAGGAATTAATTAGCAAAACCTCCTTGAGGGCATATCTTGCAGCAGTGTGTGTATGAACTCCTTACAAGATGTTTGCATTTGAATCTAACTTGGAAGAATATGAATGTAATGTTTTGAATAGAGTGTCTAAGGCTATGCTAAAAATGTAAATTTAAATTTTATATCTTTCAACAGGTCTGGATTTAAAAAGCAGTGGATTTGAAAAACTGCAAGGATATACACAAAAAAAAGGCTTTTGAAACAGGGGGGCTTGGCAGGGCTATACCAGTAAGACTTATACTGGATTTCAGGAACTGCTGTTCCTGAAACATAGTATTCATTTGTTCTAATGTTCATGTGCATCAAGGTGGATGTTCACATCTGTGTTCCTGAGTATCTAGAAATGTCTATCAGCAGTGACATATTCCTTGCAGAATCAGTTGAAACAAGAGTACCCTTTAGGATGCTAAGAAGTATCATCTTCAGGCTATTTTTTTCTGACAAATGCTTATTCTTAAGGCCAAGTAGGCCTGTTCAAGACCATGTGGTCTATAGGCTCTCTCCAGAACCCATGTTTCTCTGCAAGTTGATGTACCAGTCACCTTGAGATAACCCTGCTTTTGACAGATGGCTTTTCTTCTCACTTCTACCTTCTGTGAAGTTGCTTTGAGTTGGTATTGATAAGTCAGGCTAGTAAGTTGTAATGTGAGATGAGCTTGTGTGTCTTCCCCTACTCCCATTGTTTGGGTCTGGAAAGAACAGGGTAGCTAAAACCCTGTAATCTCTCAGTAGTGTTGGATGATGAATAATCCTAGGTAAATTGCATTTCTCTGTTCATTGGCTTCCTGATCTGAAAAAGGGCATTTAAAATCTACTAATCAAAGATACTACATGAGAAATTGATACTGTTATATTATCTCCATAGTTCCATGTTACAACTTCAGGATATGTCTCAGCATCTATGCTTCCTGGTCACTTTGCTCTTGCAGTAAACCAATTTTAAAATTATAATGTTCAAAAGGGGAGTGGTGAGCACTTGATCTTTTAAAACAGCTTCTCGAAATAGTTTTTTGACCATGCCAGGAAGTTGGTTTTGTGGGTCTTTCTTTTCAGGCATCTCTTTATAGTAGATGTTAACCCTTTAGATATATATATGTTGTCTTTCGGCCATGAAATTACCTTGGCAGTCTTTATCAAAGATGGGCCAAACTGACCGGGTTTTGGTTTGGGTTGTTTTTTGTTTGGTTTTTTTTTTTTTTCCAGTGAGAGAATTTTAATTCTCTCCTTTTCCTAGGATAATTCATGTCACTTGATGCTGTTAATTCCCAAGATTATACAGGTGTGACTTTCTGTCCTTGATATTGAGGTATTCTACAGCCTCCTGAAACATCCTTTTTGCTTTGAAGTATCTTTTAATTGTTCCAAAAGAAGAGAATGAAACAGCAACTAGATTCATTTCCCTTCTGCTACGTAGGTAGTTTTAGGGCTTTATGTTTTGTACATGTTTCTCAGGGTAAGCAATGATAAAGCAACCTGGTCCTTCTAGTGCTGCACATCCCCATAGTGGGAGAGTACTGAGGCTCATGGCAGAATGTTGTGGTCTCCCCTGGTCTCAGGGGAGGTGTTCTCTTCCCACATCCACGAAAGCTTTGGACCTTCCCAGTGGACTATATGTTTACTAAAGATGTATTCATAGGTGCTTGGTGAGCCTAAGAGGAACAGAAGTCTTTTGATTGGTGATAAGCTTTTAGAGCTTGAGAGGCTGGGGAAGAGTAGCTTGCTGGTATCTGCTATGGGCTAGGATATTCTTGGGCATCTCAGAGGGGCTCCACTGGGTGTAGATGACTTTCAGCTGGGAGGATTGGTAAATCTGACCTACCACTTTGTAGCATCAAATCTCAGATCGGTAGGTGGCAGAGAAGAGGTGATTCCATGAAGAGACTGACTGTGTAGTACACATTGAGGACCCAGATAGCAGATTTAGCCCTGTTGTTGTGGCGGCTCCTGAAATAAGATCTGGACTCCCGATGCAGATGGCAGGAAGCCTCTTGACCACTGTAATAACCAGAGGATCTCTGCTGCAGCCCCCACAGAAAGAGCTGAAGGAGGAAAGCTGTAATGATCTCAAACCTCTGCTCTTGAATTCAGAGGAGTCGCCTGCGGTGCACTGCCCAATCATTTGATCTACTGGACACCTGACCTTTTGGTTTATGGGGGAAGCATAATCCCTCCAGTCCATCACTACTGACTCTCACGTACTTCTAAGTGCAGGTCACTGGAGCCTGGGGCTCCCTTGCTCCTTCCCAAAGTTGGGCAGCAGCAGACAGAGCTGCATGTCTCCTGGTCTCCTCAGGCTTTTGGACTTCCCTCATGTGACTTACATCTGGAGTTTTCCTAAGTAGGTACCTGACATCAATTGGTGCTCATAGGAAGTACCCAAACTATATCAGGATATTTCCGAGCTGAAGGAGGCTGCTCCAAATTGTGCTTCTTACCCCTCGGTTCAGCCATAATGAGGAACTGCTGTAAAAGCTAAGGATTAAATGAAAAATATCACAGAAAGGATGGGTTGATGCTTCTGCAGCTCAGTGATGTCAACAGCAATAAAGCATGAAGCTACACGCATAAAGATGATGCAGTAGGAAACACTGAGCTGTTGGGACAAAGGCATGAAATTAATTTGGGAATAATATCTGTTCAAGAAGATGCAGCTACTAAAAAGGCCCCCATTTCTTTCACCTTGGAGACTAAAAAAAAAGTAGTGGTCATAGACCTAATGTTTGTAAACCAGTAATTTTAGGTCCTGAGTGTCTGGGATCTCAAAGGAGCATTTCCAGACTGTACTGTGCCACAGATGAATAGAAAAGCTGCACAGTAGGTAGAGCAATCAAGATAAATATAGGAATAATGTAGAATAGTAGAACAGCGAAGCGGGAAAGAAATAGAAGGCAAGTGAACTTTCTCAACAGCAGTGCCTGCTGCTGTGGTTGGAGGCTCCAGGAGAAAAGCCTTTTTCACAGCCTTTTGACTGAAATCATAGAATCGTAGAATGGTTTGGGTTGGAAGGGACCTTAAAGGCTTCCACTACATCAGGTTGCTCAAAGCCACATCCAACCTGGCCTTGAACACTGCCAGTGATGAGGCAGCCACAGCTTCCCTGGGCAACTTGTTCCAGTGCGACACCACCCTCATAATGAAGAATTTTCCCTCTGTGAACCCAGAGGAGAGGTTTGGCCCATTTGGAGCCCTAGTGGTTTTAAAAATCCTATGCTGCTGTCAAAAGGGCGATTGCAGGTCTTGCATAGCCTTGCGTAGAAAGCACTGAAGACCACTCCATTAGAAAATAAACAAAAGCACATGTTTTTACGTCATAATAAGATAAACCACTGCTACCTATTTGAAAAGCAAATTTTTATTTAGCCCTGCCGGATGCAGACATTTCTAATCCGTGTGTATCACTTACAATGGAGTTCTGTCCCTCTCTGGCCTGCCTGGTATTAATCAGGGGTCGACAGCATTCAACACTGAAGTGCTTGACAGTAGATTTCACAAAATTACACTTGTTTGGCATGTAGCTGAGTACAGACCTTTTCTAATTCATTTTCAGGCTAAGGGAAGCTAATTTGAAACAACCGCTGCTAGTTCCAGGAAAACAAGGTGGCATTAAGTCTTTATTGGGAGTTTCAAGTGGCAGCATAGCCATTAGCAGAGGAGAAATGCAGGAATACAGAAACTAAGTATCTGGCTATATTGTTCTTACCTAAAAGTCACTATTTACCTTTTGGTTAAATGTTATTTTATTACATTATAAAATAAGTGTTATTTCCATCAACTTGGTGAGCAGAAGTTAAAATTTTGTTGTTTATTAAAGATGCTGAAAGAGGCAAGAAAAAAACCCTACTCATTAAAGGAAGTGTCTGATCCTCTTTGAGCAAAGAAATGGAGTTTTGCAAAGTTTTGTGTGTAGGCTGACCAGCGGGTGATAGTAGAGAAGTGTGTGCAGTACAAGAAATCCTTGCTATGATCTGGGCTTTCTGTTGTGTCATGGAGTACAGGGGATCATCCCTTTGTGACTGCTTAGTTTTCTGTTGGAAGAAGCAGCTTTGGGCATCCCTGTGCCACAGAGATACTTAAGAGTTTAATGAAAAAACTTGAATTTATTATAATGGTAGAAATGGCGACATAGTCCTCCTCTTTATGTGGGCCTAGGAGAATGCTAAGCAATGTTTCCTGGTCCCGAAGCCCTTGTCATAACAAGCCCCTCATGGGATTCATGACCTCCAGGATTGCTTTGGTGTGCAACACTCTGCTCCTTCGTGTAACACCTTTATAGTATGTGCTGCAAATCCATCCAGCCTTGAGAGCTGAAAGAGTATTCAACGAAGTAACATTACAACGAAATAACATTACTTCTCCATGTGTTTCCTCATGGCTGTTCTCCAGAGAAGGTACTGAGCAAAATGGACCTATGACCTGATCCCAGACAGTCCACAGGTGATCTGTTCTTGAGTAAGTGTATCTTTGTTTTACAGATGAGGAAACAGATATGGATGGGTTAATCAAATTAACCAGAAGTCAGAAAAAACAAAGCAGAACTGGAGCTGGCACCATCCTGCTCTCTCCCATCTTCAGTCCTCAGATGTAAATGTAACTGGTAGAGAAGGAGACAGAGTGGAAAAACTTCACTTGTAGAATTATTTCCTGTTTAATGAGCTAAGATAGGGTCATTATATCAAACAGCAAGAAAATTTTGACATTCTTGGTTTCAGCTGTGAAAGAATTAGTCTGTAAAACTTTGGTACTTATGTGTGGAGAAGAGTTCCTTATAGCAGGCATGTTTAGCACTACCCCACATATAGTTAAACAAACAAACAAAAACCAGATTTTAGTGAAGTAGTGTCCCCCATTATTAAGTAAATCTCGACAATGTCACATTGTAGGCAATTTTCAGGCCAGAAGGTCCCAACTTGCTTTCCTGTAGAGGCATTTCCTTTTGACCAACCCCATTGCCTTTCTCTGAGTTTTCCCCAGCAGTGTTCTGTCTGCTGGACTAGAAGGACATAGAGGTACCAGGTGCTGTGGGGTTGTATAATGACAGGCTGGTTTCTGCTCCTTTCCTATTAATAACTGACATTCAGTCTGTTTTCTTGGCCATGCCTGAGCTGTTGCTTTCATGGGACTGTTACAAACTTTTGAGGGAGAACAATCATCTTGGAGTCTGTCTTTTGACATTAGAAATTTGGGTTATTTTTCCTATGAGTATCTGCTAATCTCATTTTTTTTGCCTCTTGGGAAGACAGTGATGATTTTAACCTGCTGGTCTGCACATATGTTCATACTTCCAATATATTTGTGCCACCTGTAGGAAAGGTAGGTGGAGAAAATAAAGGACCTTGGAGTGCTGCAGGTAATGCAGGGAGCAGGGGAAAAGGGGCACTGAGAGGGAAGCTACTGATAATGGGGGTAAACTGGGAATATTGTAGTCGTTTTATGAAAATAATTATGTCGTTTTGAAAAAATAGGGCTACTCATAAAAGTTGGATAGAAACCAAATTAAAGTCTGTAACTGTTCAAGAATGTCTCCCAGAGGCGAGGCCTTGCTAAAGCAGCTTCAGGCATATGCCTGTGTGGTAATGAGCTGAGGGGTTGCCTGTGAAAACGTGGGATATTCTGCCCTCCAGTGGAAGTACGGGAAAGTGCCTTTCAGAAGTTCTCGGCTAGAAAAAGAAGGGAGCCCGCAAAGGGATGCTAAGAAACTTCCAGGAGACTTACTGCTTTTAATCTGCTGTCCCCTGAATTGGTGTTTCTCAGCAGAGCCCCTTGGTCTTCTCTAGGCTCACCTGCCCATACATGCTGATAGACCCATCGTTACCTGTACTCGAATTTTCCAAATCTGGGGCACTGAACTAGCTAGATGATGTGTAGCCAGTAATATTTCAGTGGTTTTGTATGGGAGCATGGCTTGGAAGTGTGTTTTGAGGAGTGCTTCAGCTCCTGGGATGCCATGAGTCCTTCTCCAAAATGAGCTGAGTACATGGGAGGTATGTTAGGGAATGTTTTCCTTCATTAGGAGAGGCAGATGAATTGTTTAACTGCTGTGATGTAAAGAGTTTTAAGCCTTCCAGCATGCTCATTTCATTCCTGAAATGAGGCAGCTTGCATCATTTTTCAAGCCAAGGAGTTATCTGCAGTAGAAAAACTTTGGGGTTATGGTGGTGTGTTTGGTTCCTTTTTCTTTTAACTCTTTCTATAATCAGCAGATGATAATATTCAAACGTTGACAAAGCACTTGGTAGTTTTCTCATGTGGTGAATTTAGTATTAGCATCAGTGAATAAGCAAGAACTATATTTTTTCCTCATGTTAGCTGCCATGTGTTAAATAAATGTCTGATTAAAACTTCCTTTTATCAAGTCAAGACAAGTCATAAGATTGAACAGCTCATCTCTCACCATGTAGAACACAAACAGGCTTCCAGATCAGGCACCAAGCACTGTGAAACATAACTGGTTTGGGTTTTTTTTAATGCCATTATGCATTACAAGTAGGAACTTGAGTTTCTCAGTTTATTCCATTTATATACAGATACACTAGAAGTGCCAATACAGGAGTGGCCTCACTGCATCAAGATGTGGCTAACCCTGTATCCTGTCTCTGACTGTGCCCAACAGCAGATATCTAGGAAGGAGAATAAGAGCAAAGAGATGCTTGTTGATTCATGTTGCACCAGTCTCCAGTGGTTTGGGACTCGGGGACTTCTTACATACAGGTGCTGTCTCTAATATTTAGTAGCTCTTGGTAGTTTTATTTGGGTTTTTTTTCCCTGAATCCCCTTAGCTGCTTTCCATGGCACACCCAAATTGTAGACCTTTGCCTTCTCCTACTGAGTTGTCTTTTTCCCAGGAAGAAACACCTAGTGCAGTCTTTCCTGCACCAGAAACCAATCCAGACCTGTGCTTCTTGCCATCACACTCCTCAGTATCTTTTCCAGTTCTTCTCTGTAGGTTTTGAGATGGGATGGGAGGGGGGGGAAAGGTGGGTGAAGAAAACCATTACTGCATGTGTAAGATCAGGACTTTTTTTACCTAGCGTGCATCACTGCATTTCTACAGGATTTCAGGTGAATGTTGTCCCCAAGTCTCTTTGCAATTTTTCGCCCTGGGATTTTTTGTTAATTTTTATTTTTCCCCTGTGTTTGATGATTTAATATCCTTGATCAATGTCATCATTTTACTTATTCCCCCCTTCTACAGATCATCTGTAAAGATGTTGAGCAGGAAAGATTTGAACACTGTTGGCCTCCATCCACTAGGAAAACCAGCTATATATTACTGTCTGCTGTTTCCTATTTTTAACCTTTTCTCTTATCTTATGGCAGCTTAATTTCTCTAACAGCCTTTCAAACCTTGTCAAATGCCTTTTGGAAATCCAAGCCAACTATATCAACCAGACCTCTCCAGCCCATGTGCCTGTTGATTCCTTCAAAGAACTCCGGTAGACTCGTGAAGTGTGTTGGCTCTTCCCCAAAGAAGTCATATTTATCCATGTGTCAACTAATGCTGTTAGGACAGATGTTGGGCTTAGTCAAGTACAGCACTCTGGATCACATCAAAAAGCCACTTCCATCCCTCTGCAAGTAAAGCTGGTTACAAAGCACAGTTATTATTTCACCTTGAGTTCATGCAGAAGTACTGGGTGAACACCATCTGGGCCTGGAGATGAGTTAATGTTCCTTTAGTTCACTTGAGTCCCCTACTGAGACTTCAACTGGAGGCAGTTATTCTGGTGATTCCCCTGGGAAGGAAGTTTACAGTGGGAGGATTTCCCCAAGATCTTCCATGTCGAACACTGGGGTAATAAGTGCACTGAGCTTTCCTCAGATGGCTTTGTTTTTCTCGGGTTGCTCTTTCTAAAGCATGAGCCTCTGGAGACCCTAGAGCCTACAGTCAGACTCCTTGCTGCGGCTGTGATTGAGAAGGATTTATTATTTGTTTTTAAACCTTTTGAAGTTACTTGCATTATTTTTTTCCCCCTTCCTTATGGTGTTTTTCCTTGCAATCAGACAGGGTTTAATTCTTTTTTTTGTTGTTGTTGTCTCTTTATTGATTTGTTTGAAACTAGTTCATATTTGAAGGATGCCTTTTTGCTTTTAATGTATTGTCTCATCCTGCTGTTCAGTCACTCCAATTTTCTTTTGACCTATCCGAGGTCCACATTCAATAGATAGTATGTTTGCTATATGTTTCTCAATACCTACATGCTGCTGCTAAGATTTAATTCTCATATTCAACTCTTAGCTACTCTCTGAATTCCCTTTGTGAATTTTTAAGTGCAAGAGTGGTACTTTTATTTTAAACCTCTTTTCAGGCCTCCAGCCATGTTGAATTTCAATATGTTATGGGTTCTGTTACAGGGAGATTCTTCAATGGTAGTACTTTGAAATGCATCGTGCATATCATTTGGCATCAAGTCACAAGTTTTCTTTGTCCTTGGGCCACCTGATTAACCATCTCTAAAATGAATCATTAATTATGCCTAAAAAATTGGGCTTGACAGATAGTATATCAAGAATTTGTTGCACACTCATGCTAGGTATTTTGTCTTTGATGAGGTCTCGTCAGAGCTCCTTCAGCAGATCACAGACACTCCTGCCTGTCTGATGGGTTTAGGACAGTGCATGCACAGTAGCTTTGTTTTTTCTAATTTTCCAGATTTTCTTTAAATTGGCCCTTTGTTTTTGATGCTTTTTCTTAACTTTTGCAAGATACTGGCAAATTCATTATTTCTGTAGAGTTGTTAAGCTGGAGAGGAAGTTTTCTGCCTCTGCAGAGTCTCTCTAATGTGGAGCAAAAAGGACCTGCATGGCCCAAGTAATTAATTTTGCTTTTGAAAGTCACACTCACTCAAAAAAGCAAAACCTTAGCAGATAAGTCAAATTAAAAGCAGGTTTGACACAGGGTGGTATCAGGATAGAGTTGGTTGTGTGGAACCTAGTTTCACTGATCTCTTCCCACATTTTCATCTGTCTGCCAGAATAAGCAAGCGGAGAGACAAACCTCGCTTTGTGTGTACACGTACTTGCTTTGTAAGGAAAAAACTACTTCCTGCCTGCTCCCACTTTTTTGGTAGGACTTTATGTCCTCCCCTCTGCCTTCCCCTTATATGTCACCTTTTTTTCAAAGTTAATTAGGATGAAACATGCTGGGTGTTTCCACCAGTAAGTTCCACCAGCAGAGCAGGCATGCTTAGGGTGCTCTGAGGTTGGCCAAAGGAATAAAAGCTTGAAGGTCTTGCAATAAAATTTTGGGAAGTTTAGTCCAGCAACCCCAGTGCAATTGGTAGCTCTCACTGATGATCTGTGGGCATTTTGGGGGAGCCACTGGATTACAAGAACATCATTCACCCATCTGCTACAGCAACATCTCCAAATCCTTTCACACATGGGCTTACATGAGAATTTAGAAGAAGCTGCAGGAAACATTGCAGAAATGCCTCTGGGCAGCCCTTGGAGGAGGGACATAAGTTCATTCGAGGTGGACCTCGAATGGCTTACTAGCCATCAAGCTGGAAACCATCTAGCAAGTGATTTTTTTCATAGAGGATTAGGTCCTTTTGGAAAAAGAAAGAGGGCAAAACATAGTGGCCCTATATCTAAACCACATGGGACTTCTACAAATCTGCAATATGTAGTGAACACAGTAAGTTAGACAAATATGTCTAACATCAGCGATATATCAATCTGTTCTCCACATTCTTTAAAAAATCTAAGAGAAGAAAACTGCAACGAAGTCTTTTTAATCTGAGCATTGCTGTTGCCATGGTGAGCCTTTACTTATGTGAAAAACACAGTCCTACATTAAGGCTGGAGGCAAAAGGGCCGTTTAGTGTTTACATGCTTAGATGGGCTGATTTGGGGTTCATGGGTTCTAATTATCATTGTGCAATTAGATTGTGAGATTGTGTAAAGTAGAAGAGCCATGAGCAGAACTAACTGTGATTTGAGCAATTTCAAGCTGTAATTAGACTGAATTTTCCTTGAGATTACATCTGGCTTTCCAAGGTTATAACATGGCCATGACTCTTCCCCAGTGACTCCCAACAAGTTTAAATAACTTGGGTGTTCTGTGGTATATACTGGCATCTTTGAACCAAGTTTGGTAGCTGGGATTTATTCACTTTACAGAGGCCATTTGGAGTTCTAATGTGAAATTATTTTTTTTCCTGAGCACTTCTCATAAGCATGGATTTTCATTGGTGTTTTCCAAAGGGAAAAATAGGGGATCTGAAGGTATTTCCTCTGATGTCAATCAGATATGTGAAAGGGAAAAACCTGATGTCTTATCTTCCAAATACGTTTTCTTGTTTATAGATCCAGACTGTTAAATTCAGAGCTAATAAGGAAAATGGAGGGAAGTTGGTGACTTATCTACTTCCTCACCACAATATCTTTTTTTCCTTCTAAATTATTCAAGGGTAGCTAGCATCACTATGGGAGCTTTATTTTTCGCTGTCTTCGTGTTATTTTAAAGTTAGGGTGTGAGTCTACAATAGAATTCGGTATTGCTGAGTATAGAATCATAGAATCATATACCCAAATACATCAGCTGATTCAGCTGATGAATCTAGGGATTTAAACCCAAATTTTATCTTTGTAGTGACCCATGATTTAGGTAGAGTTATGTAGGAATTAGTATGCTATAGTCCCTGGCAATCTTTCAATGAACTGCATTTTACTCTAGCTTGTCACCCTGCAGTGGGATGTTAAATGTGCTGCAGTCTGACAACCGATGAATCTTCTATTTTTTTTTCTGAAAGGTTGATTATCCATATTAGCATTAGCATGTGAGGAGAGAAATGTGCCAAGAAGTCTATTAAGGCATAATACTGCTGGGCACTGGCATAGAAAAGATAAAAAGGCAAGCTGAAGTGCATTGCACTTTGAGTTTATTCCCATCAGCCAAACAGAAGAGTTTTCTCTTTGTAATGCATGTGTGTGAGAGTATGATAGATCTATCTTTGCAGTTTGATGCCTACCCCACATTCTGCTGTGATAAGCATAGCAGTAGGGGGAAAAAACAAAACAGCTTTCTTGGATGTAGCGATAGGGTGGCCAGGACATGAAACTCTCTGTGGACTAGGGTAAGCTAAGGTATATAATAGCTTTTATCTAGTGAGTGTAATATTTCAGCTGAATATCCTTTAAAAACTCACAGTAAAACAACAACAACAAAAAACCCCGAAAACAACAGAACACCTCAGTACTGCATGCCTGCTGGCATCAAAACATGATGATATTGGGCTATGTGTAAATCAGTATTTCTTTCACCCAGCAACTGTGATAATACCCATTGCCCAAGGAAAACTGGTGGGAATTTTTGTAATGAAAATGTTGAATTGTCAAGGAAATGCTTTACAGAAGTATGTGATTTGAACATTAATTTATTTGGCAAAAAAAGGTGTTGATAAGTAACATTTTTAAATGGTATTTTATTTTATATTTGATGTGCAATGTTTGAAGTGCTGTGAAAAATAATTTACTTTTTCTTAGAATTTGTTTAGTGTGGAATTTCAGGTTGTGCTGTTGCTGCCCATCTTGGTGTCAGAAAAGTTATTCGTGCTTTATTTTTCCAGTGTCACCAATGAGTTTCGTACCCAGGTTAATCCAGCATACCATACACAGTGGTGCTATCAGCAAATCTTTTGGGTTCAATCCCTCACTGCTGAGCCAAGACAGAGCTGCAACACAATAGCAATGAGGCAGTTTCCTTGGTTTCCAGAGCGTAACATCCAGAGTTTAAAAAAAAAAAAAAAAGAAGAAACAAACCCCCTTCTTAAGCAATATCTTTTAATACTGTACAGAACAGGAAACACCACCAGAGGAAGGAATACTCCACATCCTCCCTCCACCCCTTTTAATTAAAATTGATTAAAGTCTTGGGTTTGTAAGTCAATCTACTCTGTAGAGTATATTGTTTGAACTATTTGAGGATGTTCTCAACATTAGGAGTATTACAAAAGTGCAAATGTTATTTTAACAAAGCTAAACCCAGGACTTCCTGAAGTAGGACCCTGAGAGTCCTGTTGGAGCATCAGGCTGTTTCATTAGAAGTTAGAGGAGAAACACGTACATCTAGAAAATAAAACACATGTTTCAGTGGTGACCTCCCTTTAGATTTCAGTGAAAACCAGGGAACCTATTCCCTAAAAACCATCCTGATAACCTTGTGCTCTATTGAAAGCACTCTGCTTCATACCTGCATGGCATTATCACCCCCTGGTCAGCTGACTGTTTGATTCTTCCACCAAAATTTTGGCTTGTTTCTATCACATGAGCATTGTGTGGATGTTCAATAAAAATATTACAAGAAGAGAGGATCCCATAGTGAACATCTTAAAAAAGAAAAGTTGAAATTTTTAGGAGTTTAGGTTTGGGCTATTTTTTTTAATAAAGTTGCTCCCTGCACATCCTTTGTTCAGGTAAGATCCCACTGCAGTGCTCATACTGTTGCTACAAGGAAGGTACTGAACCCAATAGGCATAATTTGTTTAGTAAGGTATTGCCAATCTCTTGGCACCAGTCTCTTGGCACATTTAGAAGTTCAATAATACTAACTTTGATGTTTAAAGAGCCTGGATGATGACAAGGTCTTTCTGAGCTGTTTTAACTGTCTGTGTTTGGGTGCATTCAGTTACATTTCTCAGTGAAACTGGTCTCCATGCAATAGCAAGTCTTCAAAGCCCCATAGTTCAAATGAATCCTCTATTTGCTCAAGTACTGAAACAACTTACAATAAGCACAACGTATTATAATAGCATAATATCATGATCATGTTGCCAAGTAATATGCTTTTAAAATAGGGGAAGGAATGATTTCTCTTTTAGTTTTTTAACTTTATGTTTTTAATTTCAGATCTCCTTCCCCTTCCAGAGGAAGTTAGAGATGCCATAGCTTTAATGTCTGTTTTAGCTGCCACTCAAATGTTCACTTTCTGTAAGAAAATCTAAACCAGGAGGTATGCTATTTCTCCTGATGTGAAAGTCATTAAAGGCAAGTATGCTGTGAGTTCAAGTGCTGGGGGGTCCAACAGAATTCCCAGCCCTGACAACATGAACTTGAAAAGAAAGACAGCCTTTCTTTTCGATGCAATGGTCTATGCAGCTGTAGCTTTCAATTGCATCGTCACCAGTAGCACATTGCTTTTAAAAATCCAAATGAAATCTCTCTTGATTTGGATTTTCAGTTGAAAGTGTAAGATGTAGAAAGAAGTGGTAGCAGCTAAATCGGGAGTTAAAGCCATGGCACTGCTGACCTCAGGAGGATGGTCTGGAAGAAGGAGACCTGAACTAAGGAAATGTTGGGTTTTAAGTTATCATACCTTCTACCTGTATCTGTCTATCTACAGATATGTGTAGATAGATTGATATACACCTTCTACTTTTTCAGTGTTGTTTGCACTTAGGAAAAATGGAAAAGTAAGATGAATTTAATGTTCTCCTTGGTCTTCCTTGGTGCAGGGCACCTCTCTTAACAAGTCAAGATCTTTAGGTAACGCTGTAACACCCATCTCTCCCAGCAATGGGTTAGCATTAGGATAGCAAGTATCAGGCAGAATTTATTTATGGGCATACTAAAATGCCATCTGTCCATTTTCTCTGTGAAAGGACAAAAGACACCATCTGGATTTAGGGCAATAGCATGTCAGTGCTCCCTGGTTAATACAAATTCAGGGCTGGGTGAGCAACAGCAACCTTACTGCCAATGGGAGATATCACAATCTTCTTGTGCTGGTACTTTTATCCAACAGCTTGCAGTCTTTGATTGGTGTTTTCCTGCTTTCACTGCCAATGGAGGTATCCTGGAACAATTTTGTGATCCTGTATTTGTGAATGAGCTAATAAATTGCAATAATGTGACAGAGCTTGAAATGAATTCAGCTTTTCTGTAATGTTATGCAATTGACAGTAAAATAGGTAAAGAGCTGGTCTTTTTCTTGTTATTTTTGTTCTTACTGATACCACTGTTTACCTGAAAGGAACTTTTGGAAGTTAAAAGGTGCATTTGTGTGTCATGAGAGAAACGATCATCTAGTACCCAGAGGAAGAAACACAAAGCATAGGGATTTCCCAGACATTTCCATACGTGGTAGTTAGGAAATAGTTATTCTCTGCTATCACTGCCTGCTCTACCTGAGTGTAATTTTGGGGTGAGCATCTCCCTTTCAGCTAATACAAGTCGGCAGAGACCTGAGAGTGCTCTTCACCTACTAGGATCAGACTCTTGGAGAAGTCTGATGAGCATGTAACAGTCTTCCCCAACAGGGTTTTGGGTTCATACCCCTGTTTGTACTTTTTTTTTTTTTCTTTCTGTAATGGTTTGTCAAGGGACATGTCCCTCCACCAGGTGTAGTGACCTAAATAGATTGATACCTGGAGGGAATGCTAGGGAAGAAGGGTTTTGCATGTGGGGTGGGACCTTTGAGAGGTTGAGTGGCAACACACAATAAAGAAATACAGATTTGCTCTCAATGCCTCTCAAGAATTTGCTTTCAGGCATTCCCAGGCTCTGGATCTTGCTGGTTGTGTAAAATACACTGTCGCTGTGCCATGCTTCTGTCTGTTGCCTGAATGTGGCTAAGTCTTCTGAGCCCCACTCAAACAGGGCATAGTTGAAGGTAAGGATCTCATGCGGGCATGACACAAGGTGCTTTTTATTTTGCTTTCACCCATATGACCATTCATAGATTTCCCCTTGTCCAAAATGATTCAGAAATATGTGAATCTTAGCCTTTTGGAGTCATTTGAGCAGGTGGAGAAGAGGGCTGGCTGGAGCGAAAGGGAAGACATGGAAGCCATACCACCATTTGCTGCATTTGCTCTTCCTTACATTGCTTTTAGATAGTGAAGCTTCCTCGTTACATTAATTCAATCCATGTCTTCTACCACTTTTCACTTGCATTTGGAATTGCATTTCTCTTAATAGCATGAATCCAATCCAGAAAGCCTACTGTGACTTCAGGGTGCAAGGCAGGGCAGTAGTAGCCAGGTGCCATAAGTAGACTAGACCCAGGTGAGTTATTGCACGAGGGCTAAAATAGGTATATTTAGAAATATAGAAAACACAGTTACAAAATCAAAGATTTGGGGGAATTTTTGCTGTCATCTATTCACAAACTAATTTTGTTTGGGGTTTTCTTAAGTGCTGCATCTGTTGAAGCAGCATGCTAAAAAGAAATTAGCTATATCTTAGGAATCTAGCTATATCTTAAGAACTATAAGGAGATGGACTCTTCTTTAGTGGACACAGAAATATAGTTTCCTTTTGTGAAGCATTTTTCCCCACCTGTGGCTGTTAGGCTCATTTAATTTGTGTCTTCTTGCAGGCTGGATCTGATGATCGCCATCCATATACTGGAACCCAAGTTATTTTAGTCTTTGCAGCGATTCACTATTTCTGTCTGCAGAAGTGCATTGCCTCAACTGTGGGTGATACAGTGATCAGGCCAGCGAAAAAAACTGAATATAAGGCTGACAAAATAGCTGTTAAATGAGCAGGTGTCTAACACTGAGGAAGACTCTGAAATTCTGGTTTTATCCACCCAAAATGGATACATTCACTCTTATCAGGGAGTTGATGGTTGGTTCCCATTTGGTTGTTAATTTACATCTAGTTGGCAGCATGGAGGTGGAAAGAGCCAAGTTGTCTGTCAAGATGACAGTTTGGTAACAGATGTCTAATGTTTCCCAACACATTTAGCTCATGTGATAGGATTTGTGAGCTAGTTTAGTAAAGCTGAGCAGTTGAGCAACTGCAAACCTCTGCTCCTCGCATTTTGACATTTATCCTTTTTAGCTGTCTAGGTAAGATGTTTTTTTGTTGGGTTTTTTTTTTTTT